>NW_024412396.1:45732716-45789090 GCF_014898765.1 Herpailurus yagouaroundi | reverse complement strand
CGAGGAATTTACTTCCATCATGCCACTATTACATGTATTATCTCAGGTGAATTACTGAACATCAGGTAGAAAACACTTGGATGTCAATGGAAAACTATATGCATAGTCTATAGCGCACGCTTCTGTCTTAGATTCTGATTCTGTGGGAGTTATTTTATAACTTTATAAGCTGTTGGTAACTGGTAAGACATAAATTCTGTCCCTTCTAATAGAAGTTCAAATGACTCCCTCCCTCTAAAACAAAAAATTTATCTCCAATTTACAATTCATTTCAATGTTCCTTTACTCCCTGTAACTGTGCTTTTTTAGAAAACTTAACTTTGAACCTATTATAACATGTGGTTAGTTCTCCAGATTAAGGCATCAGATAAAGTCTTGAACATGTGTACATTTTTATACCTAGGAGTCATGATTTTATCCTTTCCTGAAAGTTACCTTTTAACCCTTAATTTCAACATATGTAAGAGAACAGTAAAGACACCTGGCAGGTTTGTTGTGAATTATCTGTACACAGTACAGTGTGAATTATCTGTACACTCACATCTTATTGCAATCAACCCTTTTCAAAGAAAATCATTATAGCATTATAGAGAGTTCTTTCATTGTAACTTGCAGTGGAAATGGAATGTTATTTCCCAGTATCTTCACTCTGGCAAGAGTTATCATATATCAGTCCTTTGCCATAGACATGCCAGGCTTTTCTTTTCACTAACAGATCTATTGGTCCAATCAGCCTACCGTTGTAATTTATTCTCTGTTCTTGAATATGGGATATTTCCGAGATCAATGTATTTACAACAATCCTTTTCAGGCTAAATGCATACCCATTTTAAACTTCCTTTTTAAAAACACATTTTACTTTTAATCTCTTAAGACATGTATTTGCTCTTAATGTTATGAATGAGACATTCTTTGAAAAAGTCCTTCCTCTCCCCCAAATTCATGGTGCATTTGGAGACAGTAATTAAATTCTTCTTGGTTAGAAATCTAATAAGGTAGGACTTCTAGTAAATTTATGTCATCTGAACTACAATATAAAGATTTCCCAAACTTAAATTATAAAATTCACACCTGTAGTTAAGACCAATCCTCCTCAAGGGCAAGGCGTTGCAGTGATCCAGTTAAAGTGTCCAGGCAGAAGTGGAATCGGAATGTGCGAGAAAGCTGGAGCCTAATACAGTCGTATTCACATAGCTGAAGAATATGACAATAGGAGAAATGTGGTCTGCTTGGGAGTCTGGAAAAAGCAAACCCAAAATTCGATAGTATTTCCCACCACAGAATAAAAAAACTAAAACTAACAAACATAAATATCACTAGAAAAGTAGAAAAATTACAAAGCACATTTTCTAAGCCAGGAAGAAAACAAATGATGTTTAGCTTCCTTGTGCTCTAACTCTATGGCCATAGACTAATTTCTGATGGTCAATGTGGCCTATCATCTATCTTCTGATGAAGCTGGGAGTGCCCTATTTCTTTTTAGAACTGTAAGCTAATAAATTGGCATTTTGATCAACATATTTATCTTCTATGTTCATTATCATTAGTTCTGAAGTCAGGTTCTGGAAAGAACAAGGTTTCCAAAAACTTAGGTTGTGACAAAACCAAATTTACGTACTAACTCCTAACAAACTGTAAAGCCAACACTATTTGGATAGCCAATTTACCCCT
This sequence comes from Herpailurus yagouaroundi, assembly GCF_014898765.1. Taxonomy (NCBI): domain Eukaryota; kingdom Metazoa; phylum Chordata; class Mammalia; order Carnivora; family Felidae; genus Herpailurus; species Herpailurus yagouaroundi. Next base: position 45,787,419 of record NW_024412396.1, on the reverse strand, counting down.
CCCTAGAACATCTCTAAATTCTAGCTCTTCTGCCAATCTTACTCCCTTAACTAAAACACACTTTGTGTAACTTTATCTACAAAGTGATGCTGATGACAATTTCACTATGAAAACAAATGCATCCTTTGCATAATCCCCTCTGGTTCCATCCATGTTGTTGCAAATGGCAAGATTTCATTCTTTTTCATTGCCAAGTTGTATTCCATCGTATATCTTCTTTATCCATTCATCAGTTGATGGACATTCGAGCTCCTTTCATAATTTGGCTATTGTCGATAGCACTGCTATAAACATTGGGGTACATGTGCCCCCTATGAATCAGCACTCCAGTATCCTTTGGATAAATTCCTAGTAGTGTTATTGCTGGTTCATAGGGTAATTCTATTTTTAATATTTTGAGGAACCTCCACACTGTTTTCCAGAGTGGCTGCACCGGTTTGCATTCCCATCAACAGTGCAAAAGGGTTCCCCATTCTCCACATCCTCGCCAATACGTGTTGTTTCCTAAGTTGTTAATTTTAGCCACTCTGACTGATGTGAAGTGGTATCTCAATGTGGCTTTGATTTGTATTTCCCTGATGGTGAGTGATGTTGAGTATCTTCTCATGAAATAAGTCAGAGAAAGACACGTATCATACGTTTTCACTCATATATGGAAGTTGAGAAATTAAACAGAAGACCACAGGGGAAGGGAAAGAAAAGAAATAGTTACAGAGAGGGAGGCAAACCATAAGAGACTCTTAAATACAGAGAACAAACTGAGGGTTAATGGGGGGGGGGGCAGGGAAAGTGGGTGATGGGCACTGAGGAGCGCACTTGTTGGAATGAGAACTGGGTGTTGTATGTAAGTGAGAAATCATGGGAATCTATTCCCGAAGCCAAGAACACACTGTATACAATGTATGTTAGCTAACCTGACAATAAATTATATACAATAAATGAACTTTAAAAAATAAATAAAAAATAAAATTAAATAAATAAGAAAACAAATGCATCCTAAATTTGACTTCATTCTCCACGTCATCTAGAAACGTGGGGCTGAGGATCTTGCATTTTTTTAGTCCCAATGCCCAATTTCCATGAGGCTTGCTGTGCTGGCCATGGGCAGATGAGCCAGTGTGTGTGGCTTGGTAGCTATGCCATACCATCTAATTACGGGAGACACAGACGCTCTCCCAGTTTCGGTACTTGTCATTTCTTTGGCCCTCTCACCCGTGGCCCAGATCACCGGTGCGTTTTCTTTCTGACCTGCATTTCCAGAGGGTGACCTAATATGCATTGCAAAATAGAGCTGTTAACTAGGGACGTGTCAGAACTTGTGGAAGTGGAGAGTTTTCTGGTTTCCAGAAAGGAAAAGTTAATATTCAAGTGGAGCTGTTATTTTTTGCCTCCTGTTCTCTGGCCCCGTATTTCTAGTCTAAGGTCACACAAAATGAACCATAAGCCTCTAGATGGAGTGGTTTTCAGTAATTAAACCACTTGATTTCTCCAAACACTCATCCCACCCTGCTCAGAAAAAAGACAGATGAAGTTTCTTTAATTCTGGCCTGAAAACACATTTTAGTGCTTAGGCTACCAATGGAGATGTTGTTCCGTTTAGAATGAATTGAAAAGTTAAAGTCAGGGCTGGAAAGGGACTTTGGCTATCTGTTGTCCCTGCTATTACTGCTGCTATCACCCCAGTGTGTCACTTCTGATACAGGAGGGTCAATAAGGACCTCAGGCCAGGAAAGCAATTGCCTAGAAAAGAGAACATGGAAAAACCCACTGTGCCGTGATGGAGAGAAAACACTGATTTCTAAATAAAAAATAATGTGACCTAGTATTTAATCAGAGCCTGCAAGCATGCAAGATGTTAATGAGACGCTGTTTTATCTGAGGTGTCTGGTCTACCTTTAGGATACACTTTGTACTAGATGGGACACAAACTTCAGAAGAGCTGCCACACTCGCACATTCTGAGGCCACCGATCCTGTTTTCTCTCAGGTCCTGCTATCTCCGTGGACTCGGTTTCTACCATGAGACCATGGGCACTCCAGTCACCACCTCCAACCCTCTCTACCATAGGTGGATACATCTGCAGGTTAGCTAGCAACGTAAGACCCGGCTGACCTTGAAATACCACCACAGGTAAAATCAAGGTAAAGGCTAGCCAAAGTGAGGTAACATAACACTAGGATATAAAGAGGTGAGTATGCTGGCTGATCATAAGGAGGATTAAAACTTGACAGAGGAGATCCACCCACCGCCCCGCCCCCCCCCCACCCCGCCAATGGCGGCAAATAAGTTGCAGACCAAATCTTCAATGAAAAACAATGCAAAGGACTGTACAAAATATAAAGTATATTTGAAGGCACTGGGAGCTACTACCATAACTTTATAGGCTAAGACCCCACAGAGGAAGCCCAGAGAGGTATGACTGATATTTGGTGCCATATCTGCCAATTTGAAAGCAGTGGCTGAGAGGCTGAGAAGCTGAACAGAGAGCTTCTGGACTCTCACAAGGCTGGGGTGTCGATAATTGCAATTCAGAACACCCCATGGGCGAAACCCCAGACTTTTAGGTTTGGATATCTGAAGGGCTGTGGCACAGGGGTAAAGGTGAACTAGAAACAACAGACTAGCCCTCAGGAGACTGAAGTCCATTTTCCAAAAGCTCATTCTCTAATTTCCTACCTGGTCTGCCAAAAGTAAAAGTAAATCTTCTTGAGGAAGATAATATCTAGAGCCTCAATTATCTATACATTTTCATACACAAGTCCACACCAGAAATGAACATGTACAAGAAGATAAAAACTGAGAAGAGAACAAAGGAAACATGTTCAAGAGATCCAGATATTAAAATCGTTAGACACCAACTTTAAAATAACGGTAGTTCACATGTTTAGTAAATTAAATAATAAGAGAATATGTCAAGAGTTTACTGGAAACTATATTAAAAATGGGAACTGAAGAATACAGTTACAAAACTTGAGAACTCAATAGATCAGTTTAACAGAAGATTAGATACAGGTGAAGGAAGAAAGGAATAAATGAGGGTAGATAGAGGAAAGTAACTCTGACTGAAACATGAAAAGACTAAAGACAGGAAATGCAAAAGAAAATATAAGGGATAAAAACACAGCAAAACTTTTAGGTTTAATATATTTTGTCATTGCAATGTGAGGAGAGAAAGACAATCTGTCAAAAGGAATGTCTGAAGAGACAATGGCCACGATTCAAGGGACAGTAAGAAAACTTTGGCAAGACAAATACGAAGAAAACGACACAGAGGCTACATATGGAAAACGACTAAAAACCACAGATGAAAATGAAATCTTAAAAATAACCAAAGGCATAAAAAGGTACTGCCTCTGAAAAGAGCAGTTAAGACTAGAAGAAACCATGGAAATCAGAAAACTGTGGGTAATACTTTTGAAGGGCAGAAAGAAACTGCCAATTCAGTACTCTAAGTCCCCCCTGAAAAAAAACTGAAGACAAACATTTTCATACAAGAAAAATAAAAACTCACAGGATTTGTTAGTAGCAGACCAAGAAACTGTAAAGGGAGTCCTTCAGACAGAAGAAATATTATCCCAAATCATGAAAATATAAGAAGCAACAAAGAACAATGAAAAGAGTAAATATGTGGATAAATCTAAATTAATATAAATTATACCAAATAATTATGCCCTTGAAATTTAAAATACATACAGAGTTCTGGGTCGTCTGGGAGGCTCTGTCAGTTAAGTGACTGACTCTTGATTTTGGCTCAGGTCACAACCTCACAGTTGTGAGATCGAGCCCCGTGTTGGACTCTGGGCTGAGTATGGAGCCTGCTTGAGATTTTCTCTCTCCCTCCCTCTCCCTCTCTCTCCTCCCCTCCAATGTCCCCTGCTCATGTTCTCTCTCAAAAAGAAAAAAAAAAAAAAAGGTAAAATACATAACTGAAAATGCATGACAAAACAGCATAACAGACACAAAGGCAGAAATAGAGTCAGTCCCAAGAGGTGGTAAGGTACCAAGTAGGTAGGTAAGCTTTAATTTCAATAATCACTAAGAGGATAATTAAAAAGATATGTAGGTAATAATCAAGAGGAGGGGTATAACAATTCAAATGACTTATTCCAAAATGCGGCAAGAAAAGAGAAAAGATATACGGGAAAGGTAAGACAAAAAGGAACAAAAAGATGGTAAATTTAAGCTCCCCGCCCACCCCAAATCAGTAATTATCTTAAATGTAAATGGACTAAATACTCCCTTTAAAATCAAAGTCAAACTGAATAAAAAACCCCAAGTACATAGTGGTTTATAAGAGTACACTCTAAGAGATAGAAAGGTTGAAACTAAAAGGACAGATACAGTTAAAATACACAAACTTTATACTAACATCAGATAAACTAAATTTTAGAGCAAGAGGTATTACTAGACATGGAAAGGACATTTCATAATGATTAAGGGAATCAATTGGTCAAAGCAAATCTTCCAACTTTATACACCTAAAAATGTAGCCTCAAAATATATAAACCAAAGTTTGATAGAACTAAAAGGAGAAATGAATCCACAACTATAGACCCCCCCAGCGAAAAAAAATCAGTAAAAATGTACAGTATCTCAATAAAAATAACGAAGTTGACTTGAGATATATGTGTGTGTGTGTGTGTGTGTGTATATATATATATATATATATATATATATATATATATAGTATAGTATAGAAAGAAGGCTGTCCTAACTGTAAAATACATGCTTTCCCCCCAAATGCCCACTGGGACATTTACGAAAATTGAAAATATACAGAGCCACAAAGGAAGGCTAAACAAATCTCAAAGGATTAACAGGACAGTTGCTTTGACGTGGTTATTAAGCAATAACTAGAAAATGTTAGGTAGAAAGTCCCAAATATTTGAAAGTTAACCAAAATGAGTCTAAGTAACCCATGGATAAAAGAAATAATGGAAATTGTGCAGAAGATGTGGGGAGTAAAACTACAGACACCTCAAGCAGGAATCAAGGCAATGGCACCAAAGTATACCACTAGCCACTGCATTCTATACGATCATGCACTCACAGGGGAAAGTCAATTTCACTTAAGAATACCCTTGAGGAAGCAATAAAAATTGTTAAGTTTATTACATCTCATTCCTTCAAAGCACATCTTTTGAGAATTCGATGTGGGAAAATGGGAAGTATTCACAAAGCACTTCTTCAGCATACCCAAATACAGTTTTCTCAAAGAATAGCCCTTTTGTGATTGAGTTATGAGCTAAGTCACTTTTTTTTTCTCTCCCATGGAATGCCATTTTGACTTGAAAGAAAGACTAAGAGACAAACTATACTTATTCAGGCTTCAGTACTTGACAGATATTTTCTCAAAACTGAAATGAGACTGTTGCTTCAAAGTTAACAACTGACAATTTGTTCCCGAGGATAAAGCTTAAGCTCTCATTAAAAAAATTTTAGAACGCTTGTATCTGCCACTACGAGCTTTCTAGCTTCCCAATAAAGGTGTATCTAACTAGACTGATGCTGACATAAACAAAAGTGATTTTTCTATAATGCATAATGAAATGTGTTAACATTTTGGAAGATCTGCATAACTCAGGAACCATTATTTTTCTAAATAAATGATGTTATAATCCCACACACAGGTAAAAGATCCATTCCAAGTAAGGTACGGCAATGGATTTAAAAATAATCCAGTACAAATGGGATTCCACACTGCAGCTAACCTTTAAGAAACTACCACTTGTCTAATTTTAGTGAAGCATTTATGAGGCCAGGCTTTCCTCATATGCTTCAACCAAAATAATATAAGGCAATAAATACACTGTATGTAGAAGCACACAGTTCAAATGTCTTGATACATTTTTTTTTTTAAGTTGGAAGCATAATTTTAAATAAGAATGTTAACAGGTAATGAATTTATTAATTCGTTTAGAAATAACTTTAAAATGTGTTTTAATTTCGAATGCAGTAAATATTGTATAAACTATAAAAACAAAAGATCTTTGGGATGGGGGAGGGAGGAATCCTCAGTAATTTTTTCTGAGTATTCCAAGACCCAAAAGTTTGAGAACTGCAGTTCTGGAAAACCCAACCTACCAAAACTAATAAACAGAAAATCCAAATCCCTAATTGAAAGCTTTTCTCTAAAGATCAATCCAGGTCCAGTTGGTTTCACTGGTGAATTCCACCCCCCACCCCCCGCCGCTAACCTAAGTAAGGAAACAATTTAGATGGAGAACAGCAAGAATGTCATGAGATGTAAGGCAGCCCCTAAGAAAAGAAGAGCAAACATCTGGACCTGTGTCTGCCTAAACTTCTGCTAACTTTCTGCTCTAAATCTGCTACAGATGCAGCTTAAAAGAAACACCTTAATTCTCAGGTGGTCTGGGTCTCTGTTTCTTGAAAACAATACTCTGGAGAGCTATATACACATCTGCTGTTGACATTTTAGTCAACACTTTTATATGCACTATATAGCAACCTTACAGTTTGGGAACTGGACTCCAGCTTGAAGGCTAGCTCTGATTTGTCTGAGCCAATAAGTCATGGTAATTCTGTTTCTCTTGTCCATGACTGGTTTAGAAAATCAGGACATAGGGACAGGTTAAGGATCTTGCCTACATCAAATCTTAAAGGGATGCAAGGAGAAATACACCGAGGCTTCTGGGAAATTTCCCCATGTGAGAGGTAACTGGAAGTGTTATTTCTGTTTGATGATGTGTATGGAATGGGGTCCAGATCTACAGCTAGCTAGCTCCAGTCTGAAAAGGAAGGATACATAGCATGCATATGGAGTAGAGAAAATCACAGATATACAGAGTTAGAGTAACATGAACAAAACAATCCTGAAAGCCCAGTCTACCCTAAATTTTGTAGTGAACCAGTTTCCTATATTCAGCAACTTTGAAATGGGTTCTTTCTTGCAACTATAAGCATTCCAAGTAAATCTGTATTTTCAAACTATTTAAATGAATACTGTTTCATATTGCAATTGTACGAGGAGTCACTCCCAAATGTAATAAGCTAGACGAACCTGCATTCTGTCTAAAGAAAGGTACACCTTCCATTTGGACTACACTGTGGAACATTTGTGGTACATGTTATTAATTGATAGAAAACCAAGAAGTTGTGGGTGGTGTGTGAGAGCAAACCCATTAAGAGTATTATGAACACAGAGGTGCTACTTGGTATCTGCTTAAATTCGATGTTATCTTGGGATGTTGATTTTCCCTGATAAAGACAGGTCAAGACTGTGTGCTTCAGAATTGGAATGGAGGCCTGAAGTATTCTCTTTTTTTAATGTTTATTCATTATTAAGGAGAGAAGGGGAGGGAGGGAGGGAGAGAGAGAGAGAGAGAGACGGAGACAGGGAGAGAGAGGGAGGGAGGGAGGGAGGATGAACGAGCGAGCCGTGGAGGGGCACAAAGAGGGAGAGAGAGAATCCCAAGCAGTTCCATGCTGCCAGTGGAGAGCCCAACATGGGGCTTGATCTCAGGAACTGTGAGACCATGACCTGGGCCAAAATCAAGAGTTGGCTGCTTAAACTGACTGAACCACCCAGGTGTCCCAAGACTTGAAGTATTCTTATATGGGCCAATTAATATGTATTCATGCAATGTTCTGGGGAACAAAAGGGAGCCCTGGACTAAAGGATGACTTTTCCCTTTTGGCACAGTTTACTGCATATTGACACTGAATAGTTTTAAAAGGCTACCAGACAAGATGGATTCCTCTCTAGCCATTTGCTGTTACTGTGTATCCTATGAAGTTACAAAGCAATCTAGGGATCCTCTTGTATCAAATTACATTTTCCCAAGTATGAAGTTTAGTTATACCTAATTTCCTTTAATAAGTACCTAGGAAGGGGGGAATAAAACAATATTGTGTGTTAACAAGTGCTGACTGAATACATAAGAAACCACCATTTGGGTCATGCCCTTACTTCACAAGGTGCTTTTTGCCTTCCCCACAGGAAAATGCATCTACCTAGTGAGATTTAGTGGCTACAGGTCGGCAAAACTTTGGGATCCTTTCTTTAGTAGGAAAAATCCTAAGTAAACTGCGCTTTGAACAATGAAGAACTTTTATGGGACTCAAATTTCATGTCTTCCGCCCTTTCAATCTCTGGCTGTAAGGCTGATGCAGCTCACTTACCCAGCCTATTTTCTTTGAAGATGTGTCTCATTTAACCTCCAGGTTTGTCACTAGAAAACATAATGTCCTTTAAGACTAAATACTACTACATCCCCAGTCGTGCCATTGTGATCCTGGACAGGAAGACAGAAAACTGTCTGGGACTCTGATATAGATGGCACATAATCAGCATCCTGATGGTTTTGATTGTTACTAATAGTTAAAATGACTCACTAATGGCTCAATAAGGGTTTTAATCAAGAGTGTATCTATTCTCGGGCTGCCTGGGTGGCTCAGTCAGTTAAGCATTTGACTTTGGCTCAGGTCATGATCTCACAGTGCGTGAGCTCAAGACCTGCATCAGGCTCTGTGCTGACAGCGTGGAGCCTACTTGGGATTCTCTCTCTGCCCCTCCCCGACTTGAGCTCATGAGCTCTCTCTCAAAATACATAAACTCAAAAAAAAAAAAAAAAGTATATCTATTCTCATTCTCAGCTTGCATTTTCTCTTAAGTATTACACATGTAAACAATAGGTTAGTTTGTCTGATTTTGATGACCATAATCCAAATGTGCACTCCTTTTTCTATATTGTAACTTAGTGTACTACAGTGAACACATACACACACTTATTACCCTAGGTTTTCCATCTAATGTTGTATCATTACTATAACATATTCAGATAAATTCAGAAGACATAAAGTACAACCTTTCTACCAAGTATGAAAAGATGTCTTTTTAATATGAAATATGTACATTTCTCTTATAAGCTGAATCATGTTTATAGGCCAAAGCTTCTGATTAAAATGATTATTTCAGAACCAAGTACATGTTTTAAAATATGCTATGCAGAGCTTTATATGATGTATTCTATTTTTTCTTGACAAAAATGGACAGAAGGCAAAATGAAAAAAAATTTATTTCCTCAGTGTTTTATCCACTGTCAATACTGTATTTTTGATGCAATATATTTGCAAAGAAAAAAACAATCTCAGCTTTTATTTTCCATTTTAAACAACTACAATATTTACAAGCTATTTAGAATAACAAACACTCAGACGCACACACACTCACAGACCCACGCGAGTACATATATTCTTATCTCTGGTTTATACTGAATGCTGGTAAAGGCAATGAATACTTTCAGAGCCCATGATCAGAAAAGGGAAACCCATTTTCCTTCCTCACATATACCTTCCTGAATCACTTGTAGTATTCTTCCTTCCATTTCCTCATGCAGAGCCCATTGTATAGGGTTAAGGTAATCAGTTTTTACAATTCATTTTCACTTCAACCGTAAGCTTTAAAAAGCATAAGCAGACAGGATTTTCCCCACGTTTCTGTTATTTTGGTTGTGGAATCAAGCTTCATACATTAAAAAAATCTTGTTCAACCACAGTTACACTAAACCCAGGAGTCATCTGGAGCAGCCATCTCACTTCCGACAACTACTCTGGTTAGAATTCCAGGATGCCCCTTCACCTGCACAAGTAACACCCAGGAATCCAGCCTCGCCACTCTCACATGACCTTTGTTCCTTCTAGCTTGGCTCCACGGAACCATAAATTGTCAGGTGCAGAGCTGAGGCGTAAGAAAAAAGGTATAACCCTATACAACAGGTGTAAGTCTTAGAGCAGAGTCGTCACATAACCTTGCGAGGACAATCAGTTCTGCTTCCCCCAAAGAATGCTGTGTTGCTTCCATAAAATGGCAGATGATAAAGTTCAGCTCACAAATAGAACTTATTTACTCTACTTCAGAAAGAATATGTGGGCTGACAGGCAATAAAGAGAAATTCTTATCATACATAGTTCTTGACAGAGGACTCTGGTGAGGAGATTCAAAGCAGAAAATATACTTCTGTTTCAAGCAAAATTAACACTCTACTCACATACCCACCAGATCTATTTGTATAGTAATTAATTCCTTTCCAGTCACAATTCTTACCTCAACATTTTGCAAGTCAAAAACGAGAAGGCCTAGGTATATATCAACCAGATTTTTAAAAAAGAAAAATGAAGAGAGGTTGGTTTTAAAAAACTTAATAAAAAAAAAAAAAACCCTGCAGATTTCCAATGTATTATTAAAACTTATGCTGCACAAATGCATGGTCAGAAGACTAAAACAGAAATTTCAAAGTCCCTTGACAGGTTCCAAGTATCATTTTAGCCTTGATTGACATTATTCTTTCCACTCATTTTAGAATTAAAGGAAAAGCCTCTAGAATAAAAACTGATGTTTTATACTTCACCCGAACAATTTATCACATCAAAGGGAAAAAATGCACTGGGTCTGTGTCCAGGCAAAGTAATTCTGTATGATTATATTACACTACAAAAGAGAACAAGAATGAATACTGAGGACTTAAAAAAAAAAAAAAAAAAGGGAAGGGATTGTCTATATTAATGAAAGAATAAGGAAGATAAACACAAAGGTAATTAATCTGGGTAGCAGTTTATAGTTTAATAGCTAGTGAACATAAATTCAAAGAATTCTTATGCAAAATTACTAAGGTATCTTTTTCTCAAGTCATATATTTAGAAGGAAAGATTTTTGAAAGTTAACTAAAAGAAAAAGATAATTTTAGACTCTGGGCAAATCGTAAGTTTAAAAGACATCTAGTTCTGGACCGATGCAGCAATCCACCAAATGAATTTCTAAGCAGAGGCAGAAGGACGTTGCATGGAAGCAAAGTGGAATTTATTAAGGCTAAGTTAACTACTCTTGCTTAGGTTTGAGGCTGTTTTTTATATTTTGATAGAAGACAGAAAAATAAACCAACCCAAGAAGAAAAACCCATCTTCCTTATAAACTTAATTTCTACATAAAAACTTCTATGACCTGACATTCGGTACACAGAATAATTTTCCATACCTCACTCAGGATAGAAATACTATCTCTGTCTACTTCTGTTTCAAGGACTAGTAGAAGTATCTCAGTTACACTTGAAATATTTTTAAAACGACTTCAAATCTAAGGGAAGCTCACCTTCCAATAATAGAAACTCAAAGAAGGCAGAACACTGGTGAAGATTGTTCATTAATTTCCTGAAAGGTAATTAATCTCCTCTTATCGTAAAAATAGACAGCCTCACCACCTACTCTCCCAAGTCCCTTAAATACCAACATCTTATATTAATCTATACTCTTGGAAAATTTAGATTTCTTTAGAAAAAAATGAACATTTAAATTTCTATCAAGTACTGAAAATGATGTAAAAAAGAGGGCTCACACCAAGTTATAAGCTCGAAGATTAACCAAAAACTTAATTTTGAGTTGTAAAATGATTTTTGCCACTGAATGAGAGGAAATGAGAAAAGAAAGTAACAATTTATAATTCACTCCAGGACTCTCTCTCAAAAGAAGGGAAAAAACAAACTCAAACAAGACAAAGACCAGAAAGGTATCAATGAGACTCTGTTGAAGGGAAATGCATAAAAAGCTAGTGTTTTAATGACATATTCTTACTTTCAAATTATGGAACTCTGAAAGTTTTGGCAAATGTGAACTGAAGACACTAGCGTGTGTATGCTGGAGTCTTGTACACTAATGAAGACAGTTAAGCAGGGAATCTAAATAAGCAGTTCACTATTCTCCAAGGGGGGCTGGGAAAGGCAGAATAAGACATGTATGATCAATTTACTCAATGAAAGCATGTATATTTCCACATAATAATTTAGGTCCAGTTGTTAAGACATGAGTCTTCAATTATCACTGCTTCCTCTGCCGTAATTATTAGAAAAGTATTCTGACTTTTAAAAGACCATCAGGTTTAGACTAAAAAATAAAAACAGGGCTCCTGTTAGGGTTTCTATTCCATAAATTCCTTCAAGGGTTATCTGATAACAAAATTCAACTTGCTTTGAGAAGAATGTCCACAGTTATCATGCCAAATCAAGACCCAATATATATGTTCCATATAAAATCTAGTCTTACATTTTTGGAGCGTGTAATGTGTTTAACAATTGGGGGTAGGGGGTGTGAGGCTAGGAATAGCCCTTCTGACTGAATCATCTGAAGCTCAGATTTTTTTTTTTTTCTGTGTAGGCAAATGAATTATCTTCCATTTAGGACTGAAAGGATTCCATGTATCTTCCCATCTAGGTAATGACCATGAAAAGATCATATTCATTTCAGAAAGAGAACAGGCAGCAGGAATCATAATTCCTTTGAGAAGATTTTAAATAAATATAGATGGTTAGATAGACAGATCATATATTCGGTTTCAGAAGAGAAACATAAAAGCCTTGGACCTTAATGACATACTGTAGATTTGCCAAAATGCGGCAAATACAGAATGTAACAACAGTATCAGGAAAATACGTTTTAGTTGGTCAATTTAGAATGGGTACCTTTGTGTAAAGGTTCAGTAAATCACTTGACAAATGTTTTTAAAAAGTACATTTGGCAAAGCGCGAAGTCTGGAAATGTCAGCACGAGGTACACTGGATCCTGAATAACTACGAAAACTGTAAATTAGAAAAGGGCAAAATAACCACACTGTGGAATGGAAATGTAGTCGGATGTTAGTTTTCATTCCATCTACGGAAGTGTTATGCTATACTGTGAGAGCGACAGTAGGGGTTAGTGCGGAAACAGCTTCTCTCTCCTGTCACCTCATCAAAAGATACTTTACACCTGTGTCGTCCAATACAGGAGCCACCAGGCACATGTGGCCGGTGAGTACCTGAAATGTGGCTAGCGCCACATGGGGAAAGAGTAACACTCTGGATGTATCAGACTAAATAAAATACACATTGAAGATTAACTTCACACCTGCTTTCTACTTCCCGTTTGCAGTGGGGTGGAAAGATGGCTGCTCCTAAATGCTCAGGAGATGTATACATATTCTTTGGAGTTTCACACAAAAGGGGAAAGTTTTCGGAAGGATTTAAAAAATGCCGGAAATTGAAAATTAAATCTAAACCACAGTTGCCACCTAGCCCAATTGTAAATCTGAATTATATATTTCCCTGAATACACGTGTATTTAAAAAAAAAAAAAAAACAATAAAATTTAAGTTATGAGACAACATATTAAGTCAATTTCACAGTTATAAATATTTCAAATTACACCTACACACTATAAATTACAGGAAATAAAATTCAAGTAATAGAAAAAGAAGAGAGGAGCAAAATAAAAGGCGAGGTTATTGAAGAGGGACATAACAAGAACTGCACCATCTGGATAATTTCGTTTGAAAAAATTTTACTTGATTAACTGAACTGCATGTGAGTAACTTCAAGAGCTAATGACTCTGAATAGAAAAGCAATCGATCCTTTTTTTAAGTTCCTGGATGCTCATCTTCTTCTTTGAAAAATAAAAGTATTTTCTTCCCAGAACTGACCCCAGCAGAGCTTGCCCCAAGAGGAGCTGGGGCACACCGGTGCTGGAGCGCCTCCGATGTGTGGACACAGGAGCTGGCAGTGGTGTTCACAGGACCGACGCACTGACCGCTATCTCCAACGATGAAGCTATGTACCTCTTGACCCTTAAGGTTCATTTTAGAGAAAACACCCAATGTACTGGCAATGGAGTATAGGTTACTGACAAAAAAATGAGCAGCACAGTTCCTGCTATGTATGTTTAAGGAAAGGGCAGGGGTTAATCCCAAAGGCAATTTAAATAATGGTATTTTATTTTTATATATAAATAAATGTTCTGAGAAATCTCAGACTTTAGTGCATTGTTGTAAAAAATTAGTGCAGTTTTCTCATTAAAGTTTTTTAGCGCTCAAGGAATAAGATAAATCTATGTCTGTTCATAGTCTCTTTCACTGTACATGAAACTTTCATACTGCTAAACGTCAAAGTGAAGGTTTCTACACTGGTCTGTTTTTAAAAATCAAGGTAAATGGATTTCATGTTCTATGACAAAACATGGCAATTATTTTTGGCAAAGAAATTAGAAAAATATGAGATCGTAGTTTAGAAATGAAGAGTTTGTTGATTTAAAGCATAGGCAATGCATAGGAAAAAAATTTTTGTAAGGATGTAATTTAACAGAACTTTATCCTTCATGCAAAATGTTTTGTCGGCAGCTAACTTAAAAAAATAGTTCAGCTTTATTTGGGGATGGAGACAGTGACAGGAGTCAGGGTGAAGGGCGAAGGAGAGGCGCTTGGCCGAGCCCACTCTACATCCAAGTATCTCCCACACAGGAGCAGAGGAAAACCTGCAGGCATCTTCTGCGCTCTCCTCTCTTTTTCCAACGTCTCGGAATGGAGAGGGAAGAGAAATGTAGTTATAAAACACTGGCTCACACTTCAGCCCCAAGTTCTAGTACCCCGGTTTCAATGACAGTCACATATTTATCATCAATCTGGACCAGAAGTACTGTCTTGTCGATGTGGGATCTAGTACCTGGATCTCTGCTGCAAGGCACCCATCGGTGAATCACCTAATGATTCAGAATAAAATAAATTAGTGGCAGGGACCTTGAATGTATTTGCAAACTTCACTTAAAATTAGAGACATTCTGTTTGATAATTCAGCAAAAGGTGCATTTAAAAAAGCATGAGCATCAATTAGCTAAAAACGTGCACACAAGTCGGTCAGGCTACACAAAAAGTGAGAGCAGGGGTCAGCTTCGTAAGAGAACTCACATGGCCTTCCATGCCCTCCTGAGGACTCCAGTCTTTCCAGCTGTTTCTCCCAGCTTTTAACCGGACACCCTCATCAGGCCACTGCAGCTCTTTCCTTTTTGATAGGTTGATCCCATCCAGAACTTGACTGGGATCCACGATCTGTATTGTAAATAAATATGGGTCATTTCTAATTCAATTTTTTTCTTGATGATGACAGATTATATAATCTCAAGTAAAATCTCTTTCCCAGACTAAGTCTCAAGTTCTCCATGGCCTGTAACTGGACAAAAAACAATCTGAAAGGCCACCTCCTGAATTCCTTTTAGCCTACAGCAGCCCTTACTGCCAGGGCCACATGACAACAGCTGAGTGCGGAACAACAATCACCACTGAGAAACTACTTGCCTCCAGTTTTCAGGCTGGCAGAAACTTTTTTCAACATTCAAAAACGTCCTAGTCTTCAGACTAAGTAATATGAGGTGTGTTTTCACCAGCATCCTCCACCCGACAAATGAGAAATAAACACAAACAGGTGAGACAGTGCCAGAACTGTGGGCTTACTCACTTGGACTCTGTAAATCACTTCCCCCCTTTTGGCGTGTGAATTATTGGCAGGACTTAAGGGGTTGCCCGGCTGGGCATCGGCGGCACTGCTCTGACCTCCCTCTGTCCCAAGAAAGCCCACGAGAGTGTGATGTTTGCAGGCCGGGATGCTCTGGCTGGAGCTGCTGGAAGAGGGGAGGCCATGCTGCACACAGCCCACGCCGCTCTGACCGGAGGGCTCCATCTGGTTCACCATGGAGAGGCGGGACTGGATGGAGGACGGCAAGTTCCGGAGCGATATCTGACTGGTGGACGAGCGCCGACAGGGCACGAACCCCGTGGTGGACATCCGGAGAGACGAGTGCCGGCTGCTGTAGCAGTAAGACGACTGGCTGGCCACTGAGGCCCGAGCAGGGGACTGTCTGACCAGGCTTGACTGGACAGAGTGGGAGCTGTGGCTAGTGCCTAGCGAGGGAGAAACAACAGCACTTATTCCAGATGGCGTGATTCAAACACGGTTCTTTTCTTTTTTTTCCCCTAAATCTTCATCCCTTAAGCAAAATGACTTGAATGTACTGAATTTAACGCTTATATTCAAAACTTTTTAAGTTATCAAAAATAAATAAATATTTGAGATCGGCTTTCTTGTGTGGTTTTGATAATATAATTTTAATTTGCTAAAGCTTGTCAATTTTTTTTTAAGTTTATTTATTTGAGAGTGAATGGGGGAGGGAGAGAGAGAGAATCCCAAGTAGGGTCCACACTGTCAATGCAGATCACAAACTGTAAGATCATGACCTGAGCCAAGATCAAGAGTCAGTCACTTAACTGACTGAGCCATTCAGTCAGTTTGCTGCCCAATTTGCCCAAATTGCCACCCAATTTGCTAAAGCTTTTTAAAAATTAAAATTCTGGAGTAAAAGAAAGACACAAATAATTTCAGCAAGTATCTGGATTTAATGCTGGGATAAATCCTAAAATATCTTCCACAGAAATATTTCAGAATAACAAGAATAACTCTTTATTACTTCAGAAATTAAGTATCTCATGGAAACGAGACCATGAGAAATATTTACTAAGGATTCATGTGGCAAGATCCATAACTATTTCTCAAGGTATAGAATTAGTGGCCTTTCAATCCGTTCCAATGACACACTACACGGTCTATAGAGAGATGATGATACCACATTGCAATCTTCGTATCCATTACAGGATTGCTACTATACATGAATTATCAGTGATACTGAATAGCAGGTTCTTCTGTGTCCTTTTTCAAATTGCTTGATAGAATTCCTCAGGTTTGTCTTTTTCATGACTCCTAACAGTAATGTGAGAATTAGAAAGTAAGTTTTAACTCTAATGAAAAAATTCCTCCATGTACTTTCTATCTGAAAACACAAAGAGCTGATCAAAGTAAGAGCATGTAAAAAAGCACACTGAAAGTTTTAACTTTTCACTCAGAAGTTAAAAAAGAACCACAAGATGTTGATAATATACCTATTTAGTCTTGATTACAATGCTATTGGATTTTTTTTAAACATAAGTAAATGTCTTAAGACTTCATCTCGTTCATATAAAGCGGGGGGGGGGGGAGACAGTCCTGAATCAACCAATCAGCCATATGAAAACAGATTAAATCTGATTCCTACTGCATACCATGTGGATTGCAGATATCATGTAAAAGGAAAATCAGTAAAACAAAAAAAAAAATACCATCAGTGCCTTGGGATAGGAAAAAATTTCTTAAGTAGGATATAAAAAGTACTAATCAGAAAGGAAAAGATCAGCAAATTGCTCCACACTAAAACCAAGAACTTCTTGTCAAAAGAGAAGCTACTCGGGGTGCCTGGGTGGCTCAGCGGGTTAAGCATCTGATTCTTGGTTTCGGCTCAGGTCATGATCTCACAGTTCTTGAGTTCGAGCCCTGCATCAGGCTTGGTGCTGACAGCATGGAGCCTGCCCAGGATTCTGTCTCTCAAAATAAATAAACTTAAAAAATTAATTATATATATATTTATATAACATAATATATAATAATCATCACATATAAATTAATTTGTACAATATATTTATATAATATATAATTAATAATTATATATGCATATATATATACATACATATATACATACATATATATATAAAAGAAGGGGAGGCACTCTTCACAGAAAGAGAATCGAAAGTCAAGGGATAGAATGGGAAAAGACATTTGTAGTACAGAAAACTGACAAAGAACTTGAATACAGAATATACAAATAAAATAAAAAGACCAAATAGAAAAATGGGCAAGAGATTTAACAGGTACTTCAAAGAGAGAAACAGCTGATAAACTCAATTTAAAACCTTTCAGTCTTGGGTATCAGAGCAATGCAAATTAAAACAATGAAATTAAAGACCACCCCTTCTCCTGTTCTGAGCAAGCAGGGAACCGATAATACTCCAGGTCAAAGTTTACAGGATGGGCATTCCTTTGTATAACTGGTGAGAGTACCAACTGGTTAAAAAAACAAAAACAAAAACAAAAGCTTCCTGGAAAGACTTTTGGCCTTATGTGTCATGAATCTTAAATATTCCCATAAACTTTGATTTAGTGATTGCATTTTTAAAGTCTCTAGCCCAAGAAAACAGCAGTCACAAAGTTTATTTGTAACATTCGAAGAAACCAAATCATTGACCAATGAAAGAGAAGTTAATCACATTATAAACTAGATTATTATTAGCCTTTAAAAATTATACTTACAAAGACATGACATTTCAAATTTTACGTATATATAAAGGGATAAATATAAATAGGATAACATCCAACCAGGAATCAAACAAAATATTTTTACATATTTCCAAGTAGGTAATCTAGAATCCTCTTTAGACATGCATACTAACTGAGCCCCAGAGCTAAGAGGCTTAGACACGTAAGTTTGTTTTCACATTACCTAGTGCTGGAGGATAAGATGTGACAGGTGGATGGGGTCCTGCTCCCGACCCTTGCCCTGGATTTGCAGTGCTTCCCTGGGACACATTGCTATGGGGGTCACTGGCACTTGTTGCATTGTTACTAGTGCAGGAAATTCCACCTCCAGTGTCGGAATCTTCAATATTGCCACCACTGTTACAGCCAGCCCCACACCCTTTCCTTAACCTGGGAACAAACACCAAAGTAAGCAGCATTATCCCACAATCACCTCAAGATAAGGGTTTTATTCTATTTCCAGCTATTCAGAATGTTTAATGCTACTAACATTCACCTTCCAAAGTCTTTACAGCATAGTCAATATGAGAAACAAAAAAAGGTCAGTTATGTTTTCAAAGGATGGCCTAAGAACTATTCCCGTTATACTCACTGCCTCAATTCTTCCCAATCTACCTTCACTTTTATATACTCTATCATCTTTTCTGATCTTGCCTTCTTTCCTGAACCATAATAAACTGCACATAACAAAACTGCACCATTAAGATTACAGATGGAAACAGAATTCTTGGCAGTGTCTGTTCAGCGCCTCTGAAGTGTGCACCCCTGAAGACCTCATTTCTGCTGTAGCACACTTGGATGAGCACTGCTGTAATCACTGCCCCGCCCCTGCCTTTTTAATGTGGGGTGACCAACTATCCCGGATAGCCTACAATTAATTGTCTCAGTCTGGCACTGAACGTCTTGCTTCCCAGGAGACCTCTCAGTGCTGGGCAAACCAGGGCAGTTAGGCACTCTAATCTCTATACCATTTCTCTCAGGGGAAGAGAACTCAACCTCTTCAAGGCAATTCCAGCACAACGGATAGTTTTGGAAAGAAATTTCTTCGAACGCCACTCTGGTTTATTTCTTCTTTCTTATACTAAAATGGTGAAACTTTTTTTTTTTTTCTGAATATGCCTAGAAGAAGATGTCTATTTGAGAGTTTGCCACCCCAGTTCCACATCCTGTTTTTAAGTTCTGTTATTTAACGATCTGAACAAAAGCTTGTAAGAAATTGAAGATACTCCGTGACTTTTCTTCACCAGTCACCAAACTATGATGTTCCTATACAAAACACCGTAATTTACTAGACAAAGGAAGAGAAAAAACTCATGTGCACACTTGAAGACACCACAGATTCGAGATCTGAGTGATGACTGGATTGTTAAAATGGCAGTAGTATCTCCGCATCGCACAAGCAGGAGTTTCAGCAAATACAGTGTGCGCCCCCTACTGCTAGAATGGAATAAAACAAAAGTAATCAGCTTGTTCAGGTTTCCTACGTTTTTCTCTAATTTGCCGTTTGTTGGCTCACACATCCTAATAGTGGCACTATGCTGCAATATAGAATAAGAAAAGCTAAAGAAAAGGGAACTATTCAAGATTCTACCAAATGCTGGAGGAATGGTTCTTTTTTTTTTTTTAAAGTTTATTTATTTATTTTGAGAGAGAGAGCGAGCGAGCGAGCACAAGCAAAGAAGGAGCAGAGCGCCAGGGAGAGAATCTCAGGCACAGAACCTGACGTGGGGCTCAATCCCATGAACAAGATCATGACCTGAGCCAAAATCAGGAGTCAGACACTCAACTGACTAAGCCACCCAGGTGCCCCTGGAGCAGTGGTTATTGACCAGAGTTGTACATTTGATGTATTGAATAAGAGTTTGAAACAGACTACTTCCCGAAGTTCCTGATAGAATAGGTTTAGATTGTGCCATGGCATCTGTATTTTTTCTAGAAGCTTTCCAGGTGATGCTCATGAAAACTGCTTGGATGAAGATGGTCAGGACACACCATCACTGAAATATGCAACCCCATGGCTCACCTGTGCCAGGTTGACACTATGAAGTTTCTGATATTGCCCAAGCTGATAGGTCCCCCAAGGATTTCTTTAAGCTGTTCGTGGCTGTCAGAGTAAGAAGTTGTCAGGGGGGAGACAAAGATTGGGTAGCCAATAGGTTGATCACAAGATGAGTTTATCATGTTTCTCAGAGCTTGTTTTGCATTCTGGATGCTCCCTCTCTCTGGATTACGGTTACGTAGAAACACAAGCTCTTGCTGTTGTCCTGCCCAAAGACCTCGGACACATTCCTTATTAACCTGAAAACCAGAACACGTGGGAATTAGGTTAAGGGGCCAAGAATGAAACTCATATAAACAGAAGAGTATAAATGGGAGAGATACAAAAGACCTATGATAACAGTGAAAAGCAAGAAATACAAGTACGTCACATTTGAATAGGAGCTCTTCAATTTTCCATTGTCATTCATAGGCTGTTAAATAATAAGCAGCCACGGTACTCTCTTCCCTGGTCTGCCTTACAAAAATACCAAGTTTACCAAATTGATAAAGTGTTGCATTTTGCAATTGGGGTAATAAGATATTTTTGATAGAAATGAGCAGTAACAAATATTTAGAGTTAAAAGGATGTTTGTGACTTTGCAGGTTGATTAAATGAAGTAGATAAAAAGCAAATCGTTATAAACTATTAAAATAAAATCTCAGAAATTAAGCTACCTAAAGCCATGAGATGTTTAAAAAATCAAAAAATAAAAAACAATGAAAAGTACAAACTATGGTATTATTTTGCAACCTAGGAATCAGATTAGCAATGTGGTGCTGATATTCTAAGAAGAGATGCTGATATTCTAAGAAGAGATAGCATATATAATAGATAAGACTCCCACAGAAAGAAAATAAGCAAACATTGTAAGACTCTATCGTACTTGAGAAAATTTCAGAGGACAGAATAAATTACATTAAAATAAATCAAATTAAGTGCTCATAAATAATGCTAATGTAGTATGGTCATTTTTTTTTTTTTGTCTATAAAAAGAGTTTCAATGACTTTTGTTTTTTTTTAACGTTTATTTATTTTTGAGACAGAGCATGAACGGGGGAGGGGCAGAGAGAGAGGGAGACACAGAATCGGAAGCAGGCTCGAACTCATGGGGGGGGCTCCAACTCACGGACCGTGAGATCGTGACCTGAGCTGAAGTCGGACGCTTAACCGACTGAGCCACCCAGGCGCCCCTTCAATGACTTTTTAAAGTTAGGACAAGGTTATGTAAGTTCCTTTCTTCTTTTTTCAGACACAAACGCCTCAAAAACTTACCTTAATGACTCTGAAGCTCAGGTATCGTCTATTCAGCATTATGATCTTATATTCATTGGTGCCATCATCCATGACATGCCGCAGAGCAAGCAGGGAGGGAGAATTGGCAAGAACCGCGCTCCGCCACGCAGGGTCCCCTTCATGAGCTATTACAAGGTTCTTTTCATGAGACACAATGGCTTCATAGAGCACAGTAGGGTCATCATACTCATCTGGAGAAGTGAAATGATCCTAAACAGAAATAAAAAATGTTTTTTTTTTAAAGTTTATTTATTTTGAGAGAGAGACAGAGCACTAACAGGGCTGAGAGAGAGAGAGAGAGAGAGAGAGAGGGAGAGGGAGAGGGAGACAGAGAATCCCATGCAGACTCCACAGTCAGTGCAGAGCCCCACGTGGGGCTCAAACTCACGAACTGTGAGATCATGACCTGAGACGAAGTTGGATGCTTAACTAAGCAATCCAAGTGCCCCCAAAATATGGTTTATAGGAAGTGAAGGACTTCCAGTGTACTGATAAAAGCTTCTATAGTTACTACTCAGTTACTAAATGAAAATTCTTAAAAACTGGTTTAATATGAATGTTTCATATCCATACATATTATTGTTAGAGATAAATCAGAGATTCTTAAATTCAATCAGATTAGGGATTAGCTCATTACTGCCGTACTACTTTTGTAAATTCTTCAATCCAACCCTATCCTCTAAGTTTTAAATAAATAAATACCTTTCCCATTTTTATGTATATTCTTTTTCTCATTCAAGTTGGGTTTTACATGTCTTCATTCACACATAATTTTTTTCTGTTCAAGAACTGTCTCACTGCTATCAGTTAAGGAAGGCTAAACTACATAAAAATTCCCTCTTACATACAACTCTAATATACATAAAAGTTCCCTCTAATATAACTCTTGGTGACACTGACACTCCAGAACTCACTCTAGAATTCAGCGGAAGCTAGAATTCAGCTGAAATACAAGTTTTGTTTAGCTTTTTCCTTGCTTCTCTCCCTTCCTTACAAATTCCCCGGAGGGCACCCTGTCAATCTCTTGCACAGGAGTCCTGGACTCTGACTCTGTTTCTAAAGAACGTGGCCTAAGCCACGTTTACAAATTAACAATACCTCTGTACACCAACCCTCCTAACCTTTCCTTTAAATATTAAGCTCACTTTCTCATATCAGCAGATAACCAGATTTCATATAATGCACTCTCTTGTAGCAAATAGTTCCTCTAGGGAAGGAACAGTTCCTTTGTATGGTAGTGTTGGTATAATTTTTGAATGGAAAATAAAAGTGCAGACCTAGGCAATAATTATATTCTTAATAAAATGGACAAAGTTGGAAAATATTAGGCATGTCAAAATGGAGTATGTTTAATCTTGTTCAAATATTTCTTCTCATTGGGCTGAATGAATATTGCTTTGGAGGCAAAGTATTTGAAACAAGCAGAATGTCCATGAATACAGAAATTGCTAAATAAACTGTAGTTAAAAATCATACCCTGAAATACTACAGAGCTGTTAAAAATGTGATGTGCCTCTGTATGTGCTGGCTATTCATGTTATATGTATTTTTTAAGTTTATTTATTTTGAGAGAGAAATAGCACACACATATGTACACTGAGCAGGGGAGGGGCAGAGAGAGAGAGAGAGAGAGAGAGAGAGAGAGAGAGAGAATATCCTCAGCAGGCTCCTTGATGTCTGCACAGAGCCCAACACAGGCCTTGATCTTACGAACTGTGAGATCATGACCTGAGCCAAAATCAAGAGTTGGACACTTAACCAAATGAGCCACCCAGATACCCCATCCATGTTATATTAAATAGGGGGGAAAGCATATGCCACAGATCATTTTATGTAGCACAATTATATTTTTAAAAAGGCAAATATTTATACATATAGATGGAAATGTCTATGAACTTAGGGAAATCAGAAAAGATATACATCAAATTATTGGCAGTGGCTGCTTCTTGGAAGGGCTGTACAATGGTATGGGGTGATGGGAAGATACTCTTGGGTGATCTTTTTCATTATGTTTCAAATAAAAAGAGCAAATGTTCCCAGTTCTGGCAAAAGTTTTTCAAAGGCGTTTTAAAAATACACTTGAGAAGTTATAAGCCAATGCACAAGATATATTTTTTGAAGATAATGAAACTGATTCATTTAGCATTCATTGGCGGCCAAGCATTGTGCTAAGCAATGATGATGTAAAGACGAATAAGAAATATGGGGCACGTGGGTGCCACGGTCAGTTGAACATCTGACTCTTGATTTTGGCCCAGGTCATAATCTCAGGGTTGTGAGACTGATCCCCATGTCAGGCTCTCTGCTGAGCAGGGAGCCTGCTGAAGATTCTTTCTCTTTCTGCTTCTGCTCCTCCCCTGCTTTCTCTCACGCACACACTCTCAAAACAAAACATCTTTGTCCTCAATCACAGACTGACTGTAAGATTTTCATCATGTCACTTATAAGCCAAACTGGATGTTGAGACTAATGACAATGGTAAAACAAGGAGGTAAAGTGTTTTACAAAATGATTAAATAGAGAAGAAAACACATGAACAAGAAGAGAACACATAAAAAAGGCAATTTGCTTAATTTCTCTGAGTTCTTAGTCTTCACCTACCAAATTGGGATTTAAATGATTTTCTGGGTTGGGGCGCCTGGGTAGCTCAGTCAGTTAAGGATCAGACTTCGGCTCAGGTGGTGATCTCACGGTTGTTCGAGCCCTGTGTGGGGCTCTGTGCTGACAGCTCAGAGCCTGGAGCCTGTTTCAGATTCTGTACCTTCCTCTCTCTCTCTGCCCCTCCCCCACTCACCTTCTGTCTCTGTCTCTCAAAAATTAAATAAATAAATGGGTTTCCCCCCCAGTTTACTAAAAAATAATAATGATAATGATAATTTTCTGGGTTGTGGAGACATCATGTATATAAGAACACTAATAAGCTGCACAACAGTGTAAAATTATAAATACTACACAGATTATAAATTTTAACTTATAAAGTAAAAACATAATACATTAGATTGGAGAATTAAAAAATCAAAAAAGAACTGTAAAGGAAAAAGCAAAAATTAAAAACACCTACAAAGTACTAAACACACATTAGCAAAGATTGAGAGGCAAGGGTTAAGAGAAACTTTATATTTCTAGCTTTCTGGGGGAAAAAAAACCTTTTTTTAAGTTTGAAGTATAAGTTACATATAACAAACGATACCATTTTAACCATGCAGTTAGAAGCATTTTGACAAATATGCACACCCATGTAACCACTGCTACATTCTAGATATAAAAGTTCTCCCTCATCCCCAAACACTCCTTCCTGTCTTTTGGCATTCAATCAATCTCCACATCCCAAAGGACCACTAATCTGCTCTCTGTGGCTACAGACTAGTTTGGCTTTAGATTTTATATAAATAAAATTATACAATATGTCTCTTTTTATGTCTGGCTTCTACTCTGCATAATGTTTGAGATTCATTCATGTTGTGGAGTCTAACAGTAGTCCATTCCTTTTTATTGCTATGTAATATTCTATCATGTAGATATACCATAATTTGTTCGTCTGTTGATGGACAGTTGAGTTGTTTCCAGTTTGAGGCAATTACAATTAAGACTCCAATGCACACATGTGTGTTCTTTGTACAGACATAAACTTTCATTCTCTTAGGTAATTATTTCTGGGTTCTATGGAATGTGTATGCATATCCTCTCTTTTAATATTGTTCGCTTAACATTGCCCATTTTTTGCTTTTGGGAGTTTTCAGGAGTATACAACATACAAACCTTGGAGATTACCTATTTACAGATCTATCTTTTCTTGGCCTGAGAGTCCCTCATGGGCAACCCAAATTCTGTCTCAAAATGATGCTCATAAATGGTTGTTTCTTACCACTGAATGGGTCCACCTCAGCCTTCTCAAAGGTGTGTCAGAATTATGGAATTTTTCCAGGGGCACTTGTGTCCCCTACCTTCCCCTCACCAGCCTTCCGTGGCTCCTGGGTTCCTGATTCCAACCCCTTACCCCCTGCTTGTCACTGTTGTTGTCAGTCACGGCTAATGAGAGTGAGTTTACCCAACTGTGTTGGGCCATCATGTAAGGTAGAGAAACACTGTCACGGGCAATAACGCCACCGCCAAAGGAACATGTAAGGAAATGAACGTGGCAGCAACAGGTAAGAGCACCTGTAGGAAGAGATGGCGGCAAAGACCTACGGTATCAGAAAATACAGATACCCTGTGCCTCAGTTTCTTCTCTGACAAATGGAGATAAAATACTTGTCATAACTTTTAGAATTAACTGACAATCTATTTGGAGTTGTTAGATAATCATGTTATGTAAAAGAGTATTTCTTACAGAGCAGATATATTAATCAGTGCCTTTTGAGAAATTCTGAAGTTTTAAAAACACTTTAACCTAAAGTCATTATTTTTTTCTTTTAAAGACACTGAATTGTCTCAAAACCAGAAAGCCAGTCTGAAGATGGACAACTCTTTGTTCCCAAATGTACATTTTCTCCATGATCCTCAAAATACTATTCCATTTTCAACAGAGACTTTCAAATAATATATCCCTGATCAGTAATCTCCTAATAATATGGGACATTGACTTTATTCCAGCAGTCTTAGATTATAGTATTATCACTTGCAGAGTAATTCACCCTTTATGTGGGGGGAAAAATATTCAAACAGATTTGAGTATAAAAGATGCATTTTAATGAGGCTTATCAGGCAGTCTTTGTCACCAGATCTGATGACTATTGTCAAGTGGAATGATTAGGGCAGCAAGCACCAGTTCTTAATCTCATAATACAGTCTTGAAATGATCCAGGGCTTTGGAAACGTATTTGGGGGTTACATTTTAATTTTTATTACCCTATTAGGATTATTTAACTAAGGCTAAATCTGTCCTGACCATCTATCGTTCTGTATAACTTGCTACACTAAACACAGAGTACAGTAATAGCAGCACTTACAACTCCACCGAGATGCTACTCCACTGCACTGGGAGTTGGCTAACATTCAGCTACGGAAGAGGCTTGAATCACATGTGAAATGTGAGGTCAAAACAAGAATTCTAAGGGTGAGGGACCTTTATTTCCAGTTTGTCACTGCTTACAGTTTGACTCAAGTTCGTGCCCAGATCATTTACTCTTTAATATTAATATTCAAATTTACTCTTAGAAACATACGTTCAGGCTTCTAAGATTTAATATCTTGCCATAAATCATGTTTTTCTGTTTTTCAAATGAAATGTTTCTCAAAAAGTTCCCCAGGAACATAATTTGGAAGTGAACCAGCACCATTAAACACCAGTAATACATTATAGTTTTCCTTTTCTTACCTGATGAAGTTTAATGGACATGCGGATCCCCGGGACTACTACTTTCCTTAGTAATTCCATGTCAGCAAAGATCCATTCATCTCGAATTGAAGAAATACGGAAATCTCCCTTAAATAGGGCATGTAGTCCATAGAGGAATGACTCTAAATTACTGTTAGGATTGGAGATAAAAGTTTACACATTTTGACAAAGATCTACCATCACACTGATTCTTACATGTGGTTGTACATCAGAATCATCTGGGAGTGTTTTGCAAATACAGATTCCAAAGACTGTACTAATGCCAGAACCCCTCAATCAGAATCACAGGGGATATAGGGCCTGTTTGGGCTGGGATCCTTGTTTAATAACCACTATAACAGTGAGTCCATGAAAATCAACAACGAAGAGTATATAAGCTACAAAAACTTAAGGAGGGCCTATTGGAAAACATATAGTAATCACAAAAGAATCTAAACCAGGTAATATTTCTTAATTCTAATTCATTAAGATGCGTACGTATGTCAAGAAATTCAGTTTATATTTATACTCCCTAAATCTAATGTACTATATTAGCCATATTAAAAGCATAAATGCTTTGGACAAAAACTACATGGATATATGGAAAAATAAAAAGAGGTAAATCATTAGAAAAACAGATATAAAACAGGGGGAGACCAATAAACTTTAT
This sequence comes from Herpailurus yagouaroundi, assembly GCF_014898765.1. Classification (NCBI taxonomy): domain Eukaryota; kingdom Metazoa; phylum Chordata; class Mammalia; order Carnivora; family Felidae; genus Herpailurus; species Herpailurus yagouaroundi. The sequence goes on along the minus strand of NW_024412396.1, from coordinate 45,760,107 downwards.
GGGGTGATTATTAAAAATGCCTTAACTCCATTAAATTCTTGTTACCAGTAGTTACCCACACGTGTGAATTTTAAAAGCCAGCTATTAACCACTTGAGAGAACTCAACTATGTTCAAAGATCTATAAAAAACCAGTATCAGAAGAGACTTTTGCAATAAATTAGCATAGAATAAGCATTCTAAAAAGCTATCTCAGATTTTTCAGATTTATGTTATATAACTCCCCCTACTCTTTTCCTGAAAACAGAAATGCCTTCCTTGCCTGGACATATGGTGGGATGCAGTCCCCAAAGCTCTCCGTCCCAGAACACAAAGTCCATAACAAAGAGTCACCAGGGATGAATCTTTGTCTACATCCAGTGGCTTTAAAAAACAAAGAACATTAGTTATCAGAAAGGTATAAAGGTATTTTAACAAATCAGAAGATATTTAACAAATCAGAATGAAGAACTCAACTAGCATACAATTTCCATGTCTTCAAATAGTTCTAATGAGAAGAAGCTTAGCAAATCAGTATAAAATGAAGTATCAATATGTATGAGGAGGCTCTTTGAAACCTTTAAGTAAAATCTAATACTTTATAATAGCAGAACAAATTTAAAAAACTGGCTGTTTTATAAAGTATAAGGATCTTAGCAAAACATCTCAAAGTATTTACTGGTATACACCATTACTGATAACGTCCTCTCCTGAAAATACAATATTCTATCTATTAATTAGTTATTTCTGGACATAAGCTGGCTATTAGTGACGGCTGTATTACCCTCCCAGTGACTATAACTATAGTAAAGAAAATCAAATTGCTATCTGGAGAATACTGCTTCCCCTCAACCTCTGAGTTTTGTTTTATTTTTTTTAACAACAGCAGATTCTCTTACTCAGATGATCAGGAAGAGGAAGATCTGGAAAAACTGACCTCATAGTAACAAACAGGGATAGTCTTTCCATCTCTGAAAAAATAGGCTCAAACAGTTATAAATGAAATAACCTCTACCTTTGCTCTTCGGGAAGAGCAATACTCTATCCAGTTGAGGTAAATCACACAGAAACTCTCCCTGGATATGCCAGCTAGTCGATGGTCATAGTCTTCATCAATGTTTGGATTAAATGTTGGGTCTACATCAACATAATTTCGATCTGCACACAAACGCAGTCCCTCCTGCATTGTCTCATTAGCTAGCCACTCCTCTAGCTTAGAAGAAGTTGTAACATAATAAATGATACCCTAATGAGGAAAAGATTTAAAAAAAAAAAAATCCAGGTTAAATTATAATTTGGATTCACTCCAATTTCTCACTAAATAAATGCCAACAGTTTATACTGATTGTATAACTTAATATTTTATTCTAGCTCAATACTGTAAGAATACATTTTAGGAATTCTGTAAAAAATGTACCTCAGGTCTTTCTGGATGAACAGTTAACTTAATACTTTAAAAATCACAACCATAAATTCAGCAAGGCAAATTCAAAATAATTCTATTGATTTTAGAACTTTTGAGTTTAGGGTATTTTAAGAGAGGCAGAAAAACTTTACTGTGATGGATTTGAGAAATTGCTCATAGAAAGTTATTAAATCAGCTTGTGATACTAGGTCAAGTTATAGAATTATAATAATAAAGCGACAGAAATATACCTATTTAGAATCAGAATTGGAAAATCCCATATACACATGCAGACGCACAGCATGTAAAAACTATAAAATCTATCTCCCTGAGGTTGGGTTTAACCAAACATTAAATATAAGATTTAACATTCATCCCAATCAGCACAAATAAGGTGATACACAAAGGAAGTAAAACAGATATGGAAAATCCAGACATGAGTCACCGAAATTTAGCATACATTTCCCTCTTGAAAATATTGGCCTTGTCTGCAGGCCGCCAAATCATAGCTGTGCTGTAATCTTGTAAAATCTTCAGCAAAAACAGAATACCGGTGTAGTAAAGAACTAGCCTTGCCTAAAGAGAGGTTTGGTATCTGCCCTTGGGTCCTGGGAAATAACTTCTACTCCCTTGGAATGCCTTGGCTGATTAAGACTCTTTGTTCACTTGGGGCTTAGAGCCATGACCTCTGGAGGAGCTGGAAACTAAGGCTGGCCGTGTGGGTGGTCAGCCACATTTAAGTGACTGCACTCCAATAAAAACTCTATATACCGTGGCTGAAGCAAGCTTCCTTAGTTGACAATACTCTGTGAATACTGTCACACATTTGCTGCCAGGAGAAATGGGCATTGTGTGCACAACTACACCGGGAGAAGACGACTGGAAGCTCATGCCTTGGTGTTTCTGGACCCTGCCCTATATGCCTATTTGCATGGCTGATTTTAATCTGTATCCTTCCACCGTTATAAATCCTAATCAAGAGTATAATGGCCTTGCTGAGTTCTGTGAGTCCTTCTGGCAAATTACTGAATCTGAGAGTGGCCCCTGCAGTGGTGTCACAAGTGAGGGTGGTCTTGGGGAACTCCCAAATCTTGGAATACTTTTATTCAGTTTATTGAAAGCAGTGCAAAGCAGTGGTCAACAGCAAGGGCGCAGGAGTCAGACAAGCCTATGTTTTAAATCCATAACTCCATTTGCCAGTTAGAGGACTTGGGACAGGTAACATCTGATTTTTGTTTACTTGTAAAACAGAGATGTGATACTCCCTTAGGAAACTGGGTAAGATACATATATTTGTATATATGCATATTCCTTAGCCCGGTGCCTAAAACACACGAACTACAAATAATAGCTATTATTATTAATAAACAAATGGACTAAGTTCAACTAAAAAAAGAAACAGCAAGACCTTCATAGGTATACTTTACTGACTTACTGGATACTAGAGAATTTAAATCACTACTTAGAAGCAAAGCACAGGTACAAAAAATATACATAAGTCTTTCCCAAGAAAAACTTCCAACTATCAGAAGATCTAATGAGGCACATTCCCTTACCTTGACATAGTAAGTGGTGAGTACTTTCCGAAGATCAAAGACTTGAAGCATAGAAGCAGCACTATTGTCAGTGATGCTATACCCCTCCAGAATATACTTAGTGACTATCACTTCCCAAGCTAGCCAGCGCTGGCTAAATGCAGCATTAAATGAAAGCACATGAGGAATATGACCAGGTTCACAACAGCAAAATCCTTCATCTTCTTCAACGCCTTCAGTAATGGCCTCTACTTCCCGTTGTTGACAGTAAGTACCTTAAAGAGAATGAGAGAGAGAGAGAGAGAGAGAGAGAGAGAGAGACACGAGTGAATACAAAGGAGAAAAAAAAAATATGAAGTAGAAAAATAAATGCTTCAAAGACACAAGAAATTTAGAAAAAAGACACCTTTTATAGTAATTGAAAGTATGTGACTGATTTGCCCTGGAATGTTCATTAACAAACTGCAGGAAGCTCCAGAAAGTAGACATATCATATATTCATTTCCTGAACAATCACAACATGCATTAGTGCATTGAAGGTTCTGAAAATTTGCGCAGTAACCTTCTTAATTTTGATTCACTGATCCCAAACTTTTCAAATTTGGGTTTACAATAGCATTTATGTCAAATGAAGGCCAATGAGTAAAAGGACATCTCATGAAGGTTTGAGTTAATTCAATAAGGGAAGGACTGAATTAGAAGTAAATCGTCACAGGGCACACAATATAGCCAGACATGCAGAACTCAAAAGAATCTGAGCTCTGTTTTTCAGTATCATGTCCATACTGCAAGCAGGAATATTATGTACATCCTGCTTATTTGGATATATAAACTGTAAAGGTTCATGATAATTTAATCTTAAATACATAATTTTTCTGCTGCCAATTCCAACAATAATTGGTTAAAATTATATTATTGGCATTTGAAGCTTATCTGCTGATAAAATTTAATTAGTTAGGAGATCTGATTATTTAGCACTAGCAAACAATTCTTTGAAGTTACATTCTTTTATACAAGATACCAAACAGGCATTTCCTGCATTAGTGTTACTGAAGGGAAAATACAAAATTGGAATACACAATTACACCCACAGCAATCTAGTGCCAATAAGATATCACCTGTCACACTGATGTTAATTTTTATCTTATCTTGTTCTGTGGTCTTGCTTCCACTTAATTAGTCAATTCCTTATATAATAATTATAAGGGGATTACACATAATTTTACAAAGGCACATATTTAGGCTAAATAACTTATATGAGACTTTACAATAATTTTTTTCTTTAAAGAGAACATATACACCATCCAGGTTTGAAAAACACTGCTCTGAGAGAAACAGATGCCATGAAAACCAACCCGGGTGGTGGTGGTGGTTTTTGTTGGTGTTGGTGGTGGTGTGAACGATAAGGCTGAAGAGGTAGGCTGGGACAGGGCTCAAGAGCCATGTTGTTTATCACTCTAGAACTCTGAACAGCTCTGCTGTTTCATTTCTTACTCAAGTACATTGCTGAGTACTTCCGGAACAATGTCACACTGTGGTAAAAAGAAAAACCCTGGCTTGAACCTGACATTAACAGGAACGTCTGCTGCAGCTGACCACCACACACGCTCATGACTACAGATCTATATTCACAAACTTTTTTTTTTCCCTTTTCAGAATAAGGATGTGTGTGATTTTAGGAAGTATTTTTCAGACCAATAAAGGAAATGAAATTCAATCAAAAGTCTCCTAGCATCTTCTGGAACATCGTATTTTATTGTCTTCTCCTATAACCTATTAAAAGATGAATTCTATTAATTTGCTTTCTAATACTTAATTTAAAAAATGAAAATGACTCAACTAGGAAAAGGAACCTGAAAAAAGGAACTCCTGGTTTCTGCTGATTCTGGGTTCTGAAAAATTTTGCATCTATGGCCACATGTGGGTTAAACTAGTTACTTTTTTAGTCAGTGTAGTTGTATTTTGTTATCAGTATTACACTGGCTTTGTAACAAGCCTGGAGAAATTCTCCTTTTTCCATGTGCCAGAATAGGATAGAGAGGGCAAAGAATAATTCAGTTTCTAGAAGAAACATCCTGAGACCGGCATTTTAAAAGTGTGGCATGAAGCTGGGTCTGTTCCTTAGATTTTATGTTATTACTTCATTTTATTCATTTTGTCATCTTTCTGGAAGGTCTGACTAGACCAAAGGTTTTTAAGTAAAGGAGAGACACAATGAAAGACAGCTCTACTCTGTGCAGATCACTTTGTGAGCAGTATATAGAAAAGACACATGGCAAGAGGGAACTTGGAGATGCTGACATTTATTGAGGAGACAGAATGAGACCCTTGTTCAGAGCAGCAGAATAAAGTGAACTGAGTAACTGCATTAATGGGGGGTGTTTTTACTCTACCATACAAATCCCAAGAACAGTTCCTACCCCAACATACCCTGGTAATACATTTGGCTTAGAAAATAAAGTCATTAAAAAACATAGGAATTAATACTAGCAACTGAAAAAAAGAACACTGAGACCTGGAAAGGGATTCCAGAATACGTTATAAGGAACCCATTACCAATTATTTCCTGGATTAGCTATGTCTTTCAGTCACTTCATAGTGAATATTACTGATGAAATTAAATAAAACTGGCAATTATGAAAAACAGACATGTCAAAAGTAATTTAAGTAAAAACCGAGAGGAATCCCATTAACATAATACATTTTTGACCTATAAAGTTTGACCCGGAAAACTGTGCTTGGCAGAAGTAACATTTACAAATAAAAAGTTAACACTGTAGAAGTTATAATAATAAAATTTTGGTAGACAAAAAAATGATTGATAAATCTTTGACATAAAATTTACATGGAAAAGAATATTAAGAATATCAGTAAAATAAAAATGGAAATGAAATAAATATAAAGGGATTTAACCAAGATGTATAGCAAACTGATCAAGAAATCTGTTTAGTTGAATGTCACTTAATATTTAGAATCCACTGCAAGACACAGTAAAATCAAGGAATTAAATTGGCTTAATGGACTATACCCAGAAGATACATCAAAATGCTCAGCAGATCCAAATATCTTTTTGGCAAAATACTGACACTCTTGATTAGTATTTTGAGAGGCAGTAGGTAGTTGGGACAGGGGATAACACTGTGAAGGAAAGAAAATAACCAAAGATCACAAGATATAGGCAAGAATATAAACAGACCTCATGAGAATTCTGGAATAAAAAGAAAGGAGAAACAGCTATATACTTACTCAATCATTCTACAAAATTAATTATGTATTATATGCTAACTGCTGAAGTAAGTACTGGATACACAGTAATGAATACAGCAGACAAGATTCCTGCTCTTGAGGAGCTTACAACCTACTGCAAAGGTTTGCAAAATACAGCCCAGGGCCAAATCCAAACTAAGAATGGTTTTTGTTTTTCAAGCATTGTTTAAAAAAAAAAAATCAAATAAAAATATGCAACAGAAAATGTGCATGCTTCCAAAAGCCCAAACTATTTACTATCCGGCTTTTTACAGAAAAGTTTGCCACCTCTGGGCTAAAGGAGAAATACACCTCAAACAAACACAAATAAGTATGAAATTATAATTATGCTGAGTGCTAAGGAGGTATAAATGGCAACATGAGACAATCATGTGGGCTAGGTGTTTAGAGAAGGCTTCTCTGAGAAAGTGATATTTAGGTTAATGCTTAAAGATAATTAAGGAATTAGCCAGGTGGAAGACTGGTGGGAGGAGGGGGGATGGCTGGTACGTTTTGGGCAAAAGGAAAGGCAGTAAAAATTCCTTAGTAAAGAACAGCACAGTTAAGACCCTGAAGGCAAGGCCAGTGTGACTAGAGTGAGTGAGGACGGTGGGATAAAGTGGGGTTGGAGAAACTGGCAAAGCCAGATAACAAACAGTGTGGTAGGGCATGCTAAGGATATGAACTCTATTTTAAATGCAATGGAAAGCCGCTGAAAATTTTAGGTCTGAAAGGGATATGATCAAATTTGCCTGTAGAGAAAAAATCACTGGGGCACCTAGGTGACTCGGTCAGTTGAGTGTCCGACTCCTGATACCGGCCCAGGTCATGATCTCACAGTTCATGATATCGAGCCCTGTGTCTGCCAGCGTGAAGCCTGCTTGGGATTCTCTCTCTCCCTCTCTCTCTCTCTTCCCTCCCCCCAAATAAATAAGCATTTTTAAAAAATCACTATGGCTGAGTAAAGAATTATAGGTATCTCTTGCTATCCAAATCCAGCACAAATTCAGATGGTAAGACATACTATGTTCTCACATAAGTTTGAGTTTTATTTGGCAAATAGAGTCTGAATGGTAAAAAATCTGCCCAAAATTTTATTTGAATCTACTTGGTACCAGAGAGTGAAAGTTGGAAGAGTGAGAATTTGGATCAATTTCTGATTTGGAGAGTTTCTGACCACTATGGTGAAATTAGCAGATCCTAAGAAGGACCCCCTTCTGACTCACACATACAGAAATGCTAGATAAAATATCCTCCCCATACACATTTGTTTAAAAAAACAAAAAAGTTAAAAAAGAAAGGTGAATTCTTTTTAAAAAGTTAAGGTCATGGCAGTAGTAGGTGTCGTGGTGAGGGGGTGCTGACTTTTGGATGAGTTTAGTTGGGTTAGTTCTGAACATTAGATAAGACTCGAGAGAGATGGAATTAAGGTCTTGGGCTCTGTTGGAGAGGCAGAAACAAATCATAAAACAAGAATAGGACATTTTGAAAGAGAGAGATTGGATAACATACATCATAAATGAATAACAAACATCAACATTTAGTGCCTTAATTCGAGTGTCACACAAGTACAATCTTACTTTCAGTGAATGGAATAATTTTAGAAAAGCACTTGCTCCATTAGCAAAGATATTACCTAACAAAGGTCCAAACCTTCTGATTCAATACCAGGGTAGAAATAAAGCTATAGGGTATAAACCTGATTTGATCCTCTATCTAGTCAAATGCTTTCTTATTTCCCATTTCAAGTCAAAAGCATGCAAGGCACTTCTTAGAGTAGATCAAAACACAGCTTGGATGTTCTCTCTAAAAACTCTCAAGTTCAAATGTTCCCTAGATTGAAAAGCTACACATTAATATGACTTTCCTCAATTCCTATAAAACAAGTTTCTATTCATGTTTACAAAATATTCAACTTATAGCAGTTGATAACATCAAGTTGGTATGTTTCTGAACACATGATTTTCTGTGTAGAAACAGCTTCATGTGTCATTATACAAAATTGTTGAGGGCTGGTAGGGGAATAGGGAGTAACAGCTTAATGGATGTGAGGTTTTATTTGTGGTGATGACAATGCTTTGAACAAGACAGAGGTGATGGTTGTCTAGATGGATGAAACGGGGAGACTCCAGGTCCTGAGGCCTCAACCCAACATGTCCCAAAGATGTGGCTGAAGGCTCTTGGTCTTGTCACCACAAAGAATTCGAGGACAGGCACAACACAGCAGATGAGCAACACAAGAAAGTTCATTAAAGCAGAAGTACACTCATGAGATTTGAGTGGGCAAACGCAAGACAGAGAGACAGAGAGAGAACGAGCCAAGAGACCTGCACCTGCAGGGGGTTGGGTTTCTATCACTTAATGACAGGTGTTAACTTGGGGGAGGAATATTCATTACTTGAGGTGGGGTTTTCTTGAAAGCAAGGTTTCACACTTTTTTTTCATATTTGGTCAGGGGTCACTGGCCTATTTTGTCAGCCATCTTGGGCCTATCTGGTTTGTTCGGGCTTCTTGTAGCTTTGTTTTGAGATCCTGTCAGGACAGGCCTCTGACTTTCCAGACAGCCAGCCCTGTCTTCTTCTTTACTGACCTCCAGGCATCCTGCTTGAACCTAACCAACTGCCTACTCTAATAGTGGTACAACACTGTGAATGCACTAAATGCCATTGACTTGTTCCCTTTAAAACTGTTTTGATGTTATGGGAGCTTCACTTCAAAACAAACATTTGTTGAGGACAAAGGCATGGTGTCTACCTGAAAGTACCTGGTTGGCTACTCTATGCCTCACACAATACAGCATTCTAGATGCTGCTAGCCATCTAACAAATATATGCAACTTCTCACAAAGAAAATGACAAGACAGCAAGCAGAAAGCAACAGAAACTCAACATCACCAGGAACATAGTCGGTTATACACAAATGATGCTACCTTTACATATTTTGGCATACCACAAAAATGATTCTTCTCTGGGGCACCCAGGTGGCTCAGTTGGTTAAGCATCTAACTCTCGATTTTGGCTTAGGGCATGATCTCATGGTTCATGAGTTCGAGTCCTGCATTGGGGTTCTCCACTGACAGAGTGGAGCCTGCTTAGGTTTCTCTCTCTGCCTCTCCCCTACTTGTGCTTATGTGCATCTCTCTTTCTCTCTCAAAATAAATAAACAAACTTGAAAAAAAAAGATTCTTCTCTAAATGTGAAATTTGGAAGAGTATCTAAAAATTGTTCTTTTAACAACTCTTTTCATTCCACAATTCCAAAGACTAAGGATCTAATTTTATGCTGATTTTTGATCTGAGATGTAAACACATAAAACCCAATAGAAATAAGAGGTGAATGTCTTACCTCTGAATTCAAGTCCCCGCAGCTGGAAAGTGACTAGCCCGTTGCCTATCTCTATAAGGTGTACTAATGCATTGAGGTAGTCAGAGGCAAGAATGAAACAGTCCCCCGTACTGTAGTTTCCCCACCGTCCTAGGAGCAAATCACCACAGAGACTGTGTTGTAGGGATCTGGTTAAATGTTCATAAAAGATGGAATTCAGATTGTTGTCATCTGATCCTGTAAGAAGGGATTAAAAATGTTACACTTTACCCTACATCTCTGTCACGTCAACAAGATTGTTAAAAATATTAAAGCTAATTTCTAGTTAGGGAAATTTTTTTTGACAAGAAAAATAATATTAATACCCTAACAATTTCTATTTAAGAATGAAACAGGGTCATGAGAAGAGGTTCAGAATTTAGAGTTACAGGGGTGCCTGGTGGCTCAGTCAGCTGAGCCCCAAATTCTTGACATCACCTCAGGTGGGACTGAGCCCTGCATCGGGGCTCCTCACTGAGCATGGAGCCTGCTTGGGACTCTCTCTCTCTCTCTGCCCCTCCCCTGCTCGTGCTCTGTCTCTTTCAAAATAAATAAATAAACTTTAAAAATAATATAAAATCTTTAAAACATTTTTTTAAAGTTAAAAAAAAGCATGCATATTAATTCAGGATTTGGCCTTTTTTAACATACACAATGGCATCATTTGCATCATAAGAATTCCAAGCCCCTTACACAAGGACACATTCCAAGCACATAGAGCTGAGATGGCTGTTTTATCTACCAGTATGTGGTGACAACAGTCGTTATTATCAAGTAACTAGTCCTACGTAATCCAATTTTAGAGTTAACAAAAACCATTTGATTATTAATTAGGTTTCTCAAGTAGACAGAGTATTTGAAGGAATCTGAGAGTCAAATGGATACAAACACTTCAGTCTACCTTTGAGTTAGATTTCTTTTATTAAATTAATACATTGGAATTCTGGTTAATTTCTTACAGTTGGATTAGTGAGATTCACCCTCTATGTGTCCAATTACTAACAGGTGGGCTGACAAAAGGATGTTTCCCCAATGACAAAACTAAGGAGCCAGACTTTAGATAATGGTACCACCACCCAAATACCACGTACTGAAGCTCTGTCTTGAATGGTTCCCTCACATGACATCTTTATACACAATAAACTAAATGAAATTAAATGAATATTTACCTAAATATTCAGGGAAGCAGGGGAAGCAAATATATTAATAAATATACCTATTGGTCAGATTGCATATTCTTTGATACACTTGACCAGTTTAACTGTTCTACTTTTTAACCTCTGGAAGACAATATCTTTCAATGGCATTTTTAATTCCTCTGAGCATTCTTAAAGTGCACTTTATAAAAGATGGGTATATACATTGTAGATACTCGAATTCACATATACTTTGCTAAAGCAGAACAAAAAGCAAAGGATAGACAGTAAAACCTTGGACCATGAGTAACTTATTCTGCGAGTAGTCCACAAGACGAGCAAACATTTCTAATAAATTTTAACTTGATAAACGAGAGATGTCTTACAATATAAGCAGTACATGACGCCAAATGTCACATGATCACAACTGAGCCAATGGTTCTTGAAATTCACTCTGATATACAAGTGCTTTGGATCACAAGCATGTTTCTGGAATGAATTATGCTCACACACCAAGGTTTTACTGATAGTCTTTGAAAAATGACAATTTGGAACTGACAGAGGATTCCCGATCAGTTAGGAAGCAAAATATACATAAGTAACACATTTCTTAGACTTGCTTCTTTACTCACAAATGGAACTTTTACCTGGATTTCTATCAAGCTGGGAAGCCAATCTGGTATTCGAATGATCCACTCGTTTTGTGCTGAAGAGGGCAAAACAACATTTTTACTAAGCCTTAATTAGAAAGGAGAAAACCATATAATTGAAGTTAAGTATTATCACTTTATGTATATCTCTGAGAAAAATCTATGATTGGCATATTGCTAAAACTCCTCAGTAGTGTAGTTTAGGGGTAAGGTTTTTTACTCTCCCACCTTCATTATACATAAACACAGCAGTTATCTCCTAACATGTTAAATTGAACAGTGGGTAGAAAGACATTAATGAGTTTAATGCAAAAAAAAAAAATTGATTAAAAATGTGTACCATATATAGTTCTTAGAGATATACAGTGCATGAAACATTTTTGCAAGGGGAAGGTACATCTATTAATATCCAATGGTACAGTGTTCTTTAGAACAGTCGTTCCTAAAATGTGGTCCACAGAACTGGAAGCAGGGGCCTCAAGACCCTTTCAGGCAGTTTTCCAGATCAAAATGATTTTCATAACAATCTTGAGCTGTTACTGACTTTTTTCACCATGTCGACAAGTGTACTGATGGTGCAAAAGTAACGGTGGGTATAACTACCAGCACTTCAACTTGAATCAAAGCAGTGGTATCAAACTGTATTTTTTACTGCCACACATGCACAAGAAAAAAATAAAACAAAAATTCACATTTGAATTGAAAATGTCTTTAATGAAGCAATAAAAAAAATTAGTTTTATTAAATCACACCTCCTCAGTATGTCTTTTTCATATTGTGTGATGGTTGTCTCAAGGGATTGCATTTGTGCCACTGTTTGAATTGCAAGCTGCACTTGGTACTTTTTTTTTTTCATGGAACATCATTTTTACTGTGATTATTCAGACTTGCATACTTGACAGACATTTCTCAAAAATGAAGAAAGTGAGTCTGTCCTGTTGCCAATAACAAAATTCAAGTTTTTCAGCAAAAATCAGAATTTGGGAAAATGTATATTTACTACAATGAGTTTGAGAGCTTACCAACAAACACATTCCTTACACCTCCTTTCACCTTCTTATTAATGATCTTCTCCCCTTTGTATCCTAAGACCCTTACCTCTCTCCTTAGCTCATGTAAGTATCACGTTACATGTCTCTGGAATTTCCACATCTGTGTGGATTCCACATATGCACACTATTAAATTTATTTCCTCCTGTTCATCTGTCTCATGTCAATTTGATTCTTAGTTGAGCTAGAAGGATCTTGAAGGGTAGAGGAAATTCTTCTTCCCCAACAACAGATATGGTTTTAAGACTCCATATTGCAACTAATCTTTAGGAAACTACCATGTGTCGACTTCTAGTGAAAGATCAAAGAGAAATATCCACAATTGTTTAAAAAGGCTATTAAAATACTTCTTTCTTTTCCAGCTCTGTGTCTGTGCGAGGCCAGATTTTCTCCATATAATTCAACCAAAACAACATATTGCAACAACAGATTGGTTGCAGAAGCAGTTATGAGAATCCAGCTGTCTTTTACTGAGCCAGACATTAAAGAGATTTATAAAACTACAAAAACAGTGACACTCTTCTCACTGATTTTTTTGCTGGTATAGAAATTACAGTAATTTTCATTAAAAACTGTTATTTATATTAACACATAATGGGTTTATCGTTGCTATTTTTAAACTAATTAATAAACATTTGAATTTTTCTGAGTTTTGATTTCTAACACATTAAGTATCTGTAGATAAATCCTGTGTCAACAAAAACTCCTGACATTTCAATAACCGTGAAGAGAGTAAAGGGGTTCTGAGACCAAAACTGCTGCCACAGACAATATTTTGGACCAAAATTAAATAACCTGAGAACATCAGTAACACAGAAATTCATCAAAAAGAGAAACACCAAGTGTGGTTTTAGATAAAAGACCAGAGCAAAAGCTTCCAATCCACAAGCTATTCCACTGTTTAAAAGGTGAGACCACTATTTTCACCTATTAGGTGCACTGATGTGTGAAAGTGTAGAGAGAAAAGAGGCAGTCATGGAGATGGCCCATAGAATTACAAATTAGTATAAGCTCTTTTTGAATCAATGTCAATACATGTTAAACGCCTTTAAAATGTTTAGGTTCCGTGACTCAGTAATTCCTCTTTTGGATAATCTTTCCAAAAGGAAGGGAGGGAGGGAGGGAGGGAGGGAGGGAGGGAGGAAGGAAGGAAGGAAGGAAGGAAGGAAGGAAGGAAGGAAGGAAGGAAGGAAGTTTGGAGAGATTACACATAAGGATAGTTAGCAGGCATCAGATGAAACAGCTAGCCAAAGAAACTAAATCTAAATGGAGAAAATACTTTATGCACAGAGATGGTCATTAAAAAGTTCTGCTCATGAGAAACCAGATGTAATCTATAGAAAATTTAGCTCTACAAATAGATATTTCTCAGGAAACTATAACTAGTTATGACTGCTATAATGACATAACATTGTATAGCATAAAGTTTCAGAGCTGTATTAATGTGGAACTCTAAGAAATAGCATTAAAAGAAAAAAGACAGAAAAAGGAATATATTCACCAAGAACTAGGTTTTTAAAAAATCTCAGGAAAAATGGCAGAGAAAATATAGAACAGTTACTCTGACTCTTCTAATTTTATGTGATTTTGAAACTTCAAGAGTATTTATAAAGTTTTAGCAAAATATTTCAACACAAAAATTATTAACCATGAAATATTTATGATAATGCTGTTGATAGTTTTTCCTAGTAAAAAATAGATAAGATTGGCTTTCAAATGCTTTGTTGTACTCACTTATAGTCTCTCTCCCAGAATTTGACAGGTCGAACATACGAAGTGATGAATATTGCACTTCCTAGAAAGGGATTTAGTGGAGTAGAAAAAAAGGCCGATACAGCAGCCTGAACAAACAACATGGCTGAATCTATAAAAAGCTGGTTAAGGACTTTAACATTCATTTGAGTGAGCATGCACACACACACAAATACATCTCACAAACACATTGCCATTACCGCAATGAAAACAATGTGAAGTTTGTCACAGGAATACAAAAGAGGGTGTCACTGGACAATATAAGGGGTACAAGTAGGAAGACAAGCCAGGATAGTACAGCCTGGCATGATGCTTTGAAGGGAATCAAATAAACATCTGCTAATACATATTTGGGAAAAGTCCATATATTACCCTGGGATAAAGATGCTGGCTTTAATTTTCCACAAGATAAAACTAAAATTTACACAAACAGAAAATCTGTCTTTCTATCCACATAGTCACTAACCTTTACTTTTATTTAGAAAGTACTTTTAAGAAATGATGAGATTAGAAAATTTTAGACATAGTTAAATTACAATCATGATTATGAAAAATGTTTGGAATCTTCATTTAAAAATATTTCTAGGGGTGCCTGGGTGGCTCAGTCAGTTAAGCGTCTGCTGTTAGTTTTGGTTCAGGTAATGATCTCACGTGGGTTCAAGTCCCGCATGAGGCTTTGTACTGACAGTGCGGAGCCTGCTTGGGATATATTTTATCTCTCTCTCTCTCTTTCTCTAAGTATTTAAAAAATATTTCTAAACATCTTGTATTTATTAAAAGTACTCATATCTGTAAACATAAAATTTTAAATCAGCATTAATTATAAAACTTTAATACTGTCCTCATGTTCAGATGATCTGTGGGTGCACCCAAAGCACTGAGAATATTTGATAATTTATCACCTAGTAATTTAAATGTCTATAAACCAACATTCACAATAAGGATATGACCACCCTTTCTTATACAACTTTTATTGGAAGGATACGGGGTACTGCAAAGGGCTGAGCAAAAGCATGGAAAGCAGAACCCCATGTAATTTGCCATGGGGCAATGTAAGTGTACACAAACTGCAATTTATAAAGGAGTTCCCAAAGCTGTAGGAGGAAAAGAAAAACAATCAGTAAAAAACTTATCAGATATTTGAATTAGAAAATGAAAGACCTTTAAAATATATTTTTTCCTATAAGAAAATGGCACTGAAAATATTTGCCATTTGCATAAAAGGAAAAGATAAATCAACTGCCAAAACACTGAATATATACTTAAGTAAAGACAGCTAGCTGATTTATGGATTTGTGTTTCATCTGTTAAAAAAAATTCTATGCCCTCTATTGGCTATATTACTACTATTACAAGCAAAATTAAAAAAAGGTAGGACATTTAGATGTTTGCAAAGCTTAAGTAATTCATACATATTTTTATCCCTAAGACACATTCTCCTCAAATTGTAGTGCTTTGGAAACAGAGTATGTTTTAAATGCAATGTCAGAAGAAATTTGAAACCAGCCAGGCAGGAAATAAAGTTGTAATACAGTTGTCACTGCCTATTCGCCTAAGGATTTAGTAGTGCATATTAGGCACCTGATCATAACCTCAATTGGTATGGTCAATGGAAACACAACACATGTTTTAATTTTATGTAAATTAGTATTTGTTTTGTTGTTGAACATGTCTTCAACACTGAAACAGAATTACTGTGTTTGTCCAAAATTGCCTCTGCATGGCAGGCAATGCAAGGTCCAATTCACAAAACAGACACAGAATCTTAAAAACAAGAGGTTCAGACTAACTTGGTGCCATGATTCAGGCATCAAGCACCTCAATTAACTGACCGATTTCAGTTAATTTGCAAATGAACCTGTTTAACTCCCAATTAAAAACAAAGAAACCTCAACTTCAACCAATTAGAAAAAGCAGATGAACTCCTGCATTCTTCTCCGTGACTCAAATTTATGCCGGTAATCCTTGATACTAACGTGATCAGGATGTCAGGAAGTAAAAGCAGTGTGTGTATTATCAAGATGCCATTATTCATGGTCTAAAAGCAGTGATTCAGAAAACTTCAGATTCTAAATATGAAACAGACTGAACTCAAATTTTGACTGTAACACTGAGGAAAAAATGATATGCAATTACATGGATAAGTGGGTAGTGGATAAAAATTTCTGTATACATTCATAGTAATTTTTTTCTTGTAAGATTATTAAATTGATGGTGCATCTTACAATGATATCTTAAAAACTATATCTAGAAATCTCTTAAAAATTACTTGCTTACTATCATTGTTAAATTCTATCAACTAACCTTACTAATGCAAACCCCTTAAGGGCAGAGCTTTCTCTATTTTGTTCACTGATGTAGCCTCAGCATCTAGAACAGCTGTGGAACACTGTATGCTCTCAAGAGCAATTTGCTTAACAAATTAAAGTATTAAGAAAATCCAAACTAATTCAAGTTAAGACTATTTCAAAGACTGTTTCTATTTTATTGCAACTTTCACTTTTTCCCCCAACAGTATACTAAAATGCCCTACAATTTCCAGTCTAAATATTTAAATTTGTGAGAAACCACATGCTTCTTTATACAAACAATTCTTTGATTAACTTTCTGGCTTCCTCCTTTGGTTAACCATGCTCACTAGAAGAGGAAATAAATGATAAAAATGCATACAAATTAGTGACCGAGCAAACATAATACTGCAATATTCTAGAAGCTACTTAGTACAACATTTAGCACAATATTTTGAAATGGACTATCACTAAAACCTGTTCAGATTAACGTTTTCCACTTGTACTATTCCCATCCTAGGTTAGACCTCTATCACATCTCAATTACTGTCACAGTCTCTTAAACTGTTCTCCATACCTTTGGGTTCTCTCTTCCCCAAGTCATCCCAATGTAGCTGACCAGGCTAACTTGCCTAAAATTGGGCTTTCATTGTGTTTTGTAGCTGCTCATATGCTTCAGCTCTCTGTTACCTATCAAATGGGATAATATATGTCAAAGTCCTTTGTATGTGGTCAGCGTTAACATGAAATCTAAACTCTATTTAATTTATAAATAATCTGATTGCACAACTTATTTCATTGAGAAAGGTAGTATGGTTCAGTAAAAAGATTCTTGGAATGGGAGGCAGAAGACCCAGATTTTGTCATCTCATTTGTAAAAGGACTAAAAGTACCTCTCTTATGGGTGGATAATAAATCTCAGAAGCATTTTGTAATTTTCAGAGTATTCTGCAAATGTCACCATGAAACTAATTTCTGATTCCTCCCACACGGCCTCACTGCCTTCAGTATTTACCATCTTCATTCAGCTATCAGGTTATTTCCTCCCTCCATCTATCTAGCAGCCCACAGCCCAGTGCAATTATTACAACATCTATTTCTAGGATTATTCAAAACCACATCCACTTTTGGAAGATCCTATGGATTTAAAAATACACAGCTAGTGGTGTTTCTCTAAATTTTCTTTATAACTTAATCTTATCTTCCTAGCTATATAGCAAGAAACACGTCTTTTATGGATCATAGTGAGTTAACATTGGTTAGGGATTCTACTATGCTTCTAAATGACTGGTTGACTGAAGAAAGATATTACTTAAAAGACAGTGAAGCAAATGGAATGCAAGCAGAACCCTCACTAAATGCTATATTACTTAGGGAGCTACTTTTTACCGATAGGGATATTCCTTTCAGTGACAAATTACCTTGTTGAAGAGTATAGACATGAAGAAGAGATCCAACAACATGGTCTCTGAAAACGCTTCATAGTCGATTTTGAAAAAGAGCACAGTGAAGAGGACTGTGACATACTGATATGTAGGGCTGCTGAAAGAGGATCGTAGCAACTTCAGACCAGCAATGGTGATCATTAAAGCACCTAATCTATAAGTTAAAGAAAGCACAACTCATCAATCAATGGCTGAAAACTTCAGAAAATCTACTAACTTCAGAAAAATCACTATTTCATTTACTATGCTTACGATACATTTACATCCAAAGTGAACTTCTAAAAATGATTTATACACCAAGCAAATCACATCCTAAAATAAACTCTTATATTCCCTTTTAACAATATGTATTATGATTCTTATTTCTTTATATAAATAAGCACACTTAAAAAAATAAATAACAGCATTGCATTTCTAATATATGGTTCTCCAGTTTCTTAATATTTGTATTGCTTTAATAGTAATAGCATTTAGCACATAAAAAACATGTATTAACGCTTACCCAACAACACGTACCTAGTCTAGTGTGGAGGCCTATACGATGACGGTATAGGCGACTGACCACCTACATAGTCTGGTTTACACAGTACACAAAAACAGACATCTCTCAAATTGACCATCTAATAACAGAAATGAACCTTATTCAATAAATGTTCTCTCATAAAATATTAGTTGACAACAAGATGTCTAGAGTAGTGATATACAAGAGCAGGAACAGATGTTCAGGAATTTCACCTCACTTTTTTGTCTTACACTGCACTGCACTAATGAGACAATTATTTGTTACTTGATCAATGTCTGAAGACACTGCCTATGACAGCCGCTAGTGGTTGAACATAGATGAGAGGAGGACTGTACTTACTCTGTATCCAGTTTTTTTGGACTAGCAATGGTCTCTGCACTGCTACTAAGTTCATTAAGAACAATCAATGGGTAGATGATATTCTTCTCCACAAAAAGAAGCCACACATGAAGTTTCTCAAACCACATCATAGTGGCTGCATCTAACAAGGCAATATAAGAAGATCACATCATCTAGTGTACAACATACAGGCATACCTCATTTTATTGAGCTTTACTTTACAGCACTTGGCAGATACTGGGGTTCTTTTTGTTTTTTTTCTTTGTTTACAAATTGAAGGTCTGTGGCAACTCTGCACTGAGCACGTCTATCAGCACCCTTTTCCAACAGCATCTGTCACATTTTGGTAATTCTTGCAATATTTAAAACTTTTTCATATAATTGTATTTGTTACAGTGATCTATGATCAGTGACCTTTGATGCTATTGTTGTATTTGGGGATAACGAAAACTGGACCAATGTAAGATGGCAAACGTAACCAATAAATGTGTGTGTTCTGACTGCTCCACTGATCCACTGTTCCCCCACCTCTCTCCCTCCTTTTGGGCCTCTCTATTCCTTATGATTAAAATTAGGCCAATCACTCTACAATGCTCTTTAAATGTTCAAGTGAAAGGAAGAATCACACATCTCTCATTTTAAACCACAGGCTAGAAATTATTAAGTTTCATGAGGAAGGCGTGTTGAAAGCCAAGACAGGCCAAAAGCTAGGCCTCTTGTGCCAAGCGTTAGCCAAGTTGTGACTGCAAAGGAAAAGTTCTTGGAGCAAATTAAAAGTGCTGCTCCAGTGAACGTACGAATGATAAGAAAGTACAGCTTTATTGCTGACATGGAGAAAGTCTGCGTGGTCTGCATAGAAGATCAAACTAGCCACAGCATTCCCTTAAGCCAAAACTTAATCCAGAGCAAGGTCCTAACGCTCTGCAATTCTGGGATGGCTGAGAGGTGACGAAGCTGCAGAAGAAAAGTCTGAAGCCAGCAGAGGTCGGTTCAGGAAGTTTAAGGAAAGAAGCCATCTCCACAACATGAAAGTGCAAGGTGAGACAGCAAGTGCATATGTAGAAGCTGCAGCAAGTTCTCCAGAAGATCCAGCTAAGATAATTCATGAAGGTGGCTCCAGTAACCAACAGATTTTCAATGTGGATGAAATAGCCTTTTATTGGAAGAAGATGTCATCTAGGACTTTCATAGCTAGAGAGAAGTCAATGCCTGGCTACAAAGCAGCTGATAACTCTAAGTTGACGCCAATGCTCACTGACCATTGTGAAAATCCTAGGGCCCTTCAGAATGATGCTAAATCTACTGTACCTGTGCTCTCCAAGTGAAACAACAAAGCATGGATGACACATTTATTCATGACATAGTCTACTGAATATTTTAAGTCCAATGTTGAGGCCTACTGCTCAGAAAAAGAGATTCCTTTCAAAATACTACTGTTCGTTGGGGTACACCTGGGCAGCTCAGTCAGTTAAGTGTCCAACTTAGGCTCAGGTTATGACCTCACAGTTCGTGAGTTCCAGCCCCATGTCAGGCTCTGTGCTGACAGACAGCTCGGAGCCTGGAGCCTGCTTCAGATTCTGTGTTTCCCTCTCTCTCTCTGCCCCTTCCCAGCTTGCTATCTCTCTCTCTCAAAAAAATAAATTAAAAAAATTAAAAAAAAACTGCTCATTGACAGTGTCTGCAAACAACATCTATTCTGTAGCCCATGGGGATTCAAGGAATAATTTTGACTTTCAAGTCTTATTTAAGAAATACATTTTATAAGGCTATAGCTGCCATAGACATTGATTCCTCTGATGGATCTGGGCAAAGCAAACTGAAAAACCTTCAGAAAGAATTCACTACTCTAGATGCCATTAAGGACATTTGCAATTCGTGGAAAGAGGTCAAAACATCAATATTAACAGAAGTTTGGAAGTTGATTCCAACACTCCTGGATGACCCTGAGGATTCAAGACTGCAGTGGAGAAAGTCACTGAAGATGTGGTAGAAATAGCAAGAGACCTAGAATTAGCAGTGGAGCCTGAAAATGGGACTGAACTGCTGCAGTCTCAGGATAAAACGTGAATGGATGAGGAGCTGCCTCCCACGGATGAACAAAGAAAGTGGTGTCATGAGATGGAATCTACTCCTGGTAAAGATGCTGTGAAGACTGTTGAAATAACAACAAAGGGTTTAGAATATTACGTAAACATAGTTGATAAAGCAGTGTAGGATTTTGGAGAACTCCAATTTTGAAGGAAGTTACTTACACTGTGGGTAAAATACTATCGAATAGCATGCTACAGAGAAATCACTCGTAAAAGGAGTCAACTGATGTAGCAGACATCATTGTTGTCTTATTCTAAGAAATTGCCACAGCCACCCCAACCTTTGGCAACCACCATCCTGATCAGTCAGCAGCCATCAACACTGAGGTGGGGGCCTCCACTAGCAAAAGGATTACAACTCGCTGGAAGCTCAGATGACGGTCACCATTTTTTGGCAAGAGAATTTTTTTAAAAAGGTATGTGCACTGTCTTTTTAGACATAATGCTCTTGGCACACTTATTAGACTACAGGGTAAACATAGCTTTTATATGCATTGGGACACCAAAAAATTGACTTGTCTTGCTTTATTGTGATATTCACTTTATTGCAGTGGTCCACAACCAAACCAGCAATATCTTCCAGGTATGCCGATAGTTTGGCAAAGTGATGTGAAAGGAAAATCTTACAGCACAAACTTGTCTGTGCTATAAATAAATAATGTAAGAAATCCAGTATTTCAATCAGTTGTCAACTTCTATGAATTCTGATACACGTTCAGTTTTGCAACTTAGATGTGACTTAAATTTAGATGAGGGGCGCGAGGTGGCTCTGATCTCAGCTCAGGTCATGATCTCTTTGTGAGTTTGAGCCCTGCATCAGGCTCTGCGCTGTCATCAGATAGCCTGCTTGGAATGATATGAATCCCCTTTCTCTTAGCCCTTCCCCCGCTCATTCTCCCTCTCTAAATAAACTTAAAAAATTTTTAGATGAATTTCCTTTTAAATTTTAATTCTTGGCTCAGGTCATGATCTCACAGTTCATGGGTTCGAGCCCTGCGTCGGGCTCTGTGCTGACAGCTCAGAGGCTGGAGCCTGCTTCACATTCTGTGTCTCCCTCTCTCTCTGCCCCTTCCCTGCTCATGCTGTGTCTGTCTCAAAAATAAATAAACATTAAAAAAAATTAAAAAAATAAATAAATTTTAATTCTTGAAACCTCAGTTTTTAACCATAACTTTTTCTCATTTATGCCTATAACTTCTGGAGAAAAGTTAGTAAGATTATGAGACTGCCCTTTCTCCCAAAAAGAAATAAATGACCTACTAAAATTATGTTTTTAAAATCTTAAAGTACGTGTGTGTACGGGCATATGTATGTGTGTATCTTATGTACATCTTGGAACATATACGAAAGTACATGTTTTAGATTCACACACTTCATAGAAGTCATTGCACTGTCAGTAATGTTTTTTATAATACTTTCACCTTATTTCATTGGGGAAAGTATCTAGGATAAACCGAAAGATTTAAAATAAGGTTCTCTAGCTATCTGAAAACATAGCTGGCTTCAGGAAATGCTCTAATGAATAATCTTTTTCTTTTCATTGCTAAAGTCAATAGAAGGGGAAAGAAATAAACTTTGCTAATACCTAGTGCTTTCAATAAGTCAAACATGTTATACTGATTCAAAATTTATAAAACTTTAGACTAAATATTTTGTTAAGATCAAAAAAGAAATAATTATGATCAATGACTTACTGTAAGGAAAACTGCTCTTCAAAACAAATTGGATACGTTTGCTATTTTTTATATATGAAAGCAATACTAACAGTTCACTATCAAAATAATATATCATTCAAAAAAAATTTAAAAAAAAAAAAGAAAAAAGAAAAAAAAATAATACATCATTCTACTAAGTTCTTTTCCTGACTGTATGAAAGAACCAGTACAGATTGTCATACAGCTTTATGTCATTTTCTCTTAATTTTTTAAATTTTTGTTTATTTATTTTGAGAGAGAGAGAAGAGGAGGGACAAGGAAGGAGGAAGGGAAAGGAAGGGAGAGAGAGAGAGAGAGACAGACACACACGGAGGGAGAGGGAGAGAGAGAATCCCAAGCAGGCCCCGCACTGTCAGCACAGAGCCTGACGCGGGGTTTAAGCCCATCAATCATGAGATTATAACCTGAACCGAAATTAAGTGTCAGACACTCAACCGACTGAGCCACCCAGGTCCCCCATGTCATTTTCCCTTATTAAAAGAACACATAAGAAGTATGCACAATGCCATTACTGCAACCTACAGGTTAATGTTTCATTATCTCTTCAGGATCAAACTGGTGACCAAGGTTTCAGTCCCATGATGCTCTAAGCAATTTTACTAAAAGGCCCGAGAAATTTGCTTTGAAAATGCAAAGTCAAGTTTGTAATAGAAAACTTCCAAAGTCTTCAGAGTTCTCTAAACAAGTTAATTTATCTTCAAACAATTGAGGAATTTACTCTTTATAGTAATTCATTAACTGAAAAAAAGGTTTGAGGAAAAACCACTGGTTTGTTTAATCATTGATATATAATGAATGATGACATAGTTATGAACTTTTATTATTTCCCTAAAACGAGCAAGTATGGGATATTGCAAGTCATGGGGCCAATGAAGAAAGACCAAATACTTACAATAGGAAAGACAAGTTAGGATTTAAAGTGGACTGGCCTTCTACCTCTTTCTGAGTCATTTTATGCTTTACCCCAAAATCTGAACAAGAACAATTACAAATGTTTTAAACTTCTTTTCATCCCGTCAACTCTTTTATACCCTTCTCTGGTAGGACATAGTGTCTCTGGTGGAAAGAGGAACAAAATTCTCTCTATTCCCCCTATGCTTTGAGCTAAAAATATTTCAAATAGAAATCTTAAGGAGGACTGGGTTGCCTGTACACAGAAAAGATTTAAGGAAAGGGTAAGGACTGGAAAGAGAAGCCACAAACATGCACAGAAGGATTTGTCAATGAGAGGTCTAGGAAGAACAATACAGAGAGGCAGTAAATTTTATTCTGTGGAAGCCGGGATTGTAGCATTGACATTTATACTTCAACTGAAATTAAAGCATCCTGAAAAAGGTTTGACTCATCACAGCTTCAAATCTAAGTATAACAAACACAAGCCACAGTGTTACTTAATGATACTTATTCAATGGTCTCCGTTAAAGTGTAAAAAAAAAAAAAAAAAAAAAAAATCCACAATATTAAACAGAGGAGTATTAGTGAAATACTTACTCCGAACTTCGTATTGATTATACTCCACTGTCTTCAGCAGAGGGTGAGAAAAACAGTGCCATGGTAGCTGTTTTCTAACTTGAGGCAGCACATAATGGGTTACAAAACCTACAAAGCCGACCAATGCATATAACACATACTTGAGAGCAGGCTAAAAGAAGAATAAAATTGAGAAAATTAAAAGTGATTTTGAGAACCATAGAACTCCTAATGTGTCAGTCCAATTTCTACTTATTAACAGAAAATAGCAAAGTCAATTTGAGAAGGTAAGAACTAAAATCTGTCAACATTTTACACTGTTTTATTATGTAGTTTTTCTGAAACTTGTACCAGCGTTGCCCCATACGATCAACCGATACAGAGAAAAGTGGTGGTATGTCACATCCGACATCAATTACTAAATGATGTCTTGGGCTTTCTCTCTCTAGGATCACTGGCTCTGGGGAAAACCAGCTGCCCTTCTGTGTGGATACTCAAGCAGCTAATGGTAAGGGCACATGGAAAGGACCTTAGATCTCTGGCCAATGGTCAGTAAAGAACTAAGTCTTACTAACAGCCTCAGTTGATGGCAGCCCCAAATAACTGCAGCATCATAACATATCCTGAACTAGGACCATCTAGCTGAGCTACAATTATAATCAGATTCACGACTCAGAGAAACCATGAGAAAACAAATATTTGTTATTAAAACCAAACAAAACATCATATATTTCAGCATTATGGACAAATATTATAATAAAAAAATTAGCCTAAACAAAATTATTTTCCCCCAATCAAAAGATCAAAATGATTCCTTACCTGCAACACTGTGAACACCGTGCTTACATGAATAGCAAAATACAGCACACCAATTACAATGCATACTACTAGGTCAGATTGTAAACGCTCACTCTGTGGAAGAAAACAGAATTAGCCAACAATTACATAAAATTTTAAAAATATGTATTTTTTATTCCCAACTGGCAAAATATAAGAAATAATTTTTCATTGACCCTATTCTTCTAGATAGCTCTTATACATAACAATTGGCTATAAGTCTTTTCTTCTTCAATTTCCTGATATCTTGGTTTAATACTGCAATACCAAGGAAATTAAGCTAGTTCCACACATGGAAGGAAAACTTCCAAACTCTTTCTATGAAGCTAACATTACCTTGATTCCAAAACCAGACAGAGACCACACTAAAAAGGAGAATTATAGACCAATTTCCCTGATGAACATGGATGCAAAAATCCTCAACAAGATATTAGCCAACCAGATCCAACAGTACATTAAAAAAATTACTCACCACGACCAAGAGGTTTATACCTGGGGTGCAGGGCTGGTTCAATATCCACAAAATAATCGACGTGATACATCACATCAATAAAAGAAAGGACAAGAACTATATGATCTTCTCCATAGATGCAGAGAAAGCATTGGACAAAATACAGCATCCTTTCTTATTAAAAACCCTCAAGAAAGTAGGGATAGAAGGATCACACCTCAAGATCATAAAAGCCATATACGAAAGACCCAATGCTAATATCATCCTCAATGGGGGAAAACTGAGAGCTTTCCCCCTAAGGTCAGGAGCAAGACAGGGATGTCCACTCTTGCCACTGTTATTCAACATAGTATTGGAAATCTTAGCCGCTGCAATCAAACAACACAAAGAAATAAAAGGCACCCAAATCAGCCAGGAGGAGGTCAAACTTTCACTCTTTGCACATGGCATGATACTCTATATGGAAAACCCAAAAGATTCCACCAAAAAAAGTGCTAGAACTGATTCATGAATTCAGCAAAGTTGCAGGGTATAAAATCAATACACAGAAATGGGTTGCATTCCTATACACCAACAATGAAGAGGAAGTGAAATCAAGGAATCAATCCCATTTACAATTGCACCAAAAACCATAAAATACTTAGGAATAAATCTAACCAAAGAGGTAAAAAACCTATACACTGCAAACTATAGAAAGCTTATGAAAGAAATTGAAGACATATAAAAAAAAAAAAAAAGGGAAAAATATTCCATGCACCAGTATAAGAAGAACAAATAGTGTTAAAATGTCAATACTACTCAAAGCAATCTACATATTCAATACAATACCTATCAAAATAACAACAGCATTCTTCACAGAGCTAGGACAAATAATCCTAAAATTTGTATGGAACCAGAAAAGACCCTGAATAGCTAAAGCAATCTTGAAAAAGAAAACCAAAGCAGGAGGCATCACAATCCTGGACTTCAAGCTGTACTACAAAAGCTGTAATCATCAAAACAGTATGGTACTGGCACAAAAACAGACACACTCAGATCAACGGAACAGAACAGAGAACCCAGAAATGGACCCACAAGTGTATGGCCAACTAGTCTTTGACAAAGCAGGAAAGAATACCCAATGGAATAAAGACAGTCTCTTCAGCAAGTGGTGCTGGGAAAACGGGACAGTGACATGCAGAAAAATGAACCTGGACCACTTTCTTACACCATACACAAAAATAAATTCAAAATGGATGAAAGACCTAAACGTAAGACAGGAAGCCATCAAAATCCTCGAGGAGAAAGCAGGCAAAAACGTCTTTGATCTTGGCCGCAGCAACTTCTTACTCAACATGTCTTCAGAGGCAAGGGAAACAAAAGCAAAAATGAACTATTGGGATCTCATCAAAAAAAAAAAAAAAAAGCTTCTGCACAGCGAAGGAAACAATCAGCAAAACTAAAAGGCAACCAACAGAATGGGAGAAGGTATTTGCAAACAACGTATCAGATAAAGGGTTAGGATCCAAAATCTATAAAGAACTTATCAAACTCAACACCCAAAAAACAAATAATCCAGTGAAGAAATGGGCAAAAGACATGAATAGACACTTCTCCAAGGAAGACATCCAGATGGCCAACTAACACATGAAAAAATGCTTAACATCACTCATCATCAGGGAAATACGAATCAAAACCACAATGAGATACCACCTCACACCTGTCAGAGATTCAGAAATATCCTACTATGTTTAACATGAAATGTCCTTTGACAACATGGAAACTAAAGCCAGAAAAAACTGAATTCTATTGTGAGGCAGTTTTGTACTTCTAAAGTTTTCTGAAGAATGTGTTAACAGCTCAAGTTCAGTAAAGGTAAGTAGTATAACTCATGACTGATATAAATACAGTTTTTCACAAATGGAAATAATCTAAAATAACTTAGAAAAAGAATGTTTTATGCTATCTCCATAAAGCTGATAATTACTAATACATAAATTCACTAAATTAGAAAATTTTTAAATTACCATATTTTCTTAAATATATTTAATTAGCAAAGAAAATTGCTCTCCCCTTCAATCTGAAAAATACATACACACACACACACACACACACACACACACACACACACACACACACA
>NW_024412396.1:45647984-45732706 GCF_014898765.1 Herpailurus yagouaroundi | reverse complement strand
CACACACACACACACACACACACACACACACACACACACACACACACTTTTCAGGTTGCTCTTGAGAAAGAAAATACACTAAATGACTAGCAGATGATTTACAAGGACATAATTAACAACAAGAACACCACAAAATCTGATTTATGTTAATACCCATCTTTCAAATCCCAGTTTAACCTGAACAGGATTAAGAATTCTATAAACAATGAAATTACTTCATTTCACCTAATCTGAAAATGAATGTTTAGCACACTGTTTTAATTACATAGAAACAAACTTGGAGGAATGAGCATTTCATTAACAGGTTAAAATCTGACATAAAGGTAATCAACAACATACAACTATACAAACATTTTCTCCCAGTTACAAAAGGCCTTCATGAGACAACATGATGAACTGTCTAAACTTTACATATTTCAGTGATTGTAAAAAGTTAAGACTTACAACAGAATTTCTAAGTTTTTCAGGCAGTGGATCTTTTACTTCAGACAGAGGATCTTCTGGATTTTTCTCTTCTGTTTTTGGAAAAATCTTAGATTGCACCAAAGAGCTTGAAATTTTAAAAAATGAAAAAATAATAAGAAATACATTCATAACCTGAAAACCAGTACTTAAAGGCAAATGAAACTTATGATAAAAAATGAAGTGTTTCAAGTACATTTAGTCATTAGCAAATGAAAATGCCTAAAAAATTTAAGATGTTATAAATAAGCATACAATGAGAATATTTTTATTAAAATATAGTTTTAATACTTTTTAGGAAAGAAAACGCTAACAAATATTCTCAGCCAAATTGGCTAGAATGTTCCAAAGTTAATATATTTGAAACTTAATATAGATTAAGTGAACGGTACTTTGACAAGGCAGTGGGAAAGTTAAACTTGAAAGAAATGTGAACTTATGTTTCTTTAATTCGGTAACCATTGATTTTACTTACAAAAGTACAGAGGGATCACTGCTTTGTCGACTGAGATGATAGGATATTGCCACTAATAAACCACAAAAAATGGAGAAAAGTACTGGAATATGCTGGCCATCCCAAGAATCCTGTTGGGGGGAAAAAAAAAGTTTCACAGAAAAATCTGCTTCTCACTTATCATCTATCATACAGTCCTTTTATGTCAGTATTTTGGAGGAAGATAATTAAATTGAACAGAAACTTGTCAGCTATATTATTAATTGCATTTTATTCCACATAAATTTAGATTTATTATTTTTTAATGAGCTAGAATCTAGCTAACTAGATCACCTTCAGATAGGAATAATACATTTGCTTCTGCTATGTCCTCCTGTCCAATTCTTTCATATTTTAAGTGGTATTAAGCTTATGGTAAGCTATGTTCTCCCTTTAGAAATACAAAGGAACTTGGTATACCACATGTTTGATTATATATAATAATAAATCAGGGAAAAGGCAACAGATTGTACAACACATTAGGTACAGAAGAATATTCACACTGGTGTGCTTTTGTCCTGATATCTTTGCTCATAATATGCCATTATATCTTCCAGAAAGTTGAGTAGGCATTCAGTGCTCTTGAATAATGAACTCCATATTCCCCATAATAAATAATGCAAAGGCTAGCTTCTAAAGCCAACCAAACGTGGATGTGGATATGTCATGTCATATCTGCTCACTGCAATTATCTCTGGAGTCTACTGGCATGGGAATTGGCAGACAGTAGATAATACTGATGAAAGGAATAGTTAGAAGTTCTTAAGTATGGCCTATGACGTAAACAGCACTCTATTCCTTCTTTCTCTGGGGATTCAAGAAGGGAGAATGGTAGGAGTGGAAATCCAAATTGTATTTTATTATACAACTTGCTTCCCCCCACCCCATTTAATAACAGTCTTGAAAATTATTACATAACATACAGACCTTTTTTAACGGCCACATCAAAATATCATTATCATCATATTGAACATTATGTGTCAAGCCCCATTCTTAGATCTATGCTAAGTATTTCTTAAACAATTCTCACTACCATCCTTGAAGATATGTTCTATTGCTCCCCAACTCATAGGTGAGAAACTTAGGCACTTCTAGAGGATACAAGTAATTTGTTAAGTGGTAGAGCCAGGAACTGAACCTCCAGATTCTGGATTTGCTGAGAAGGAAGTTAAACAATATAGAAGAGTTTGAGAATGCAAGAGAGATAAATACATAAGGAAAAAAAGAAAAAGAGAAAACAAAATGTATGTAAGAATAGCATTTGCACAGTGATAATAAGGGAAACATATGAGGTGTACAAGAGAGATAAGGAAGACCATAAGGGAGAGAGGTGGGGCGAGAAGTGAAAGATAAGTTAAGCCTACAATGGCCATAAAGCACAGTCCATGGGTAATACCTAAAATTTGACAAAATATAAGAAGTGTGAGTTAGTTAATTAAACATAGGGAGGTAAATACCAAAAGAATCAGCTCAAAGAACTGAAAGTGGTAACTCTGAGGCAGGGATAAACAGGTAGGAGATTTTTGTTCCTAGAGATAAGTCTTGTAGAAATACCTGACTCTTTGAAATACATACAAGAACAACTTTACTGAACATTAAATCTAGGGGTGCCTGGGTGGCTCAGTCGGTTGAGCGTCTGACCCAGGCACCCCCAAATTTAGCTTTTAATGAGCTAAAAAGTTCAAGGAAAAATGGAAGAGTAACACAAGGAAGCAGAAATCAGAAAATAATAATGTAAAAGTCCATATTAATGAATAGATAAAAAGGAAAACCATTTCTAAAGGCATGCAGTGATGTCTCCCAATGTGTCTAACTGCCTAGAAGCAACTACTGTTGTCAATTTCTTGTATATTCTTCCATAATTACTCTATGTCTATACATACAAGTCATTGGTGTATGTGTGTGTGTGTTTTAATATTTTTTAATGTTTATTTCTGAGAAACAGAGCACAAGCGGGGGAGGGGCAGCAAGAGAGGGAGACACAGAATCCGAAGCAGGCTCCAGGCTCTAAGCTGTCAGGATAGAGCCTAACGCGGGGCTCAAACTTGTGAACTGTGAGATTATCACCTGAGCCGAAGTTGGACACCAACTGACTAAGCCACCCAGGCGCCTGTGTGTGTTTGTGTGTGTTTTTAAAGCACAAAGGAAACATCCATTTTGGGGCATATACCTTCCTTCTGATTAAAAGAAATACATTACCTTCCTTTTTATTGAAAACACACACATACACTCAAGAAAATGTGATATATATAGATATATATATATAGATATATATATAGATATATATAGATATATATATAGATATAGATATATATATAGATATATATAGATATATATATAGATATAGATATATATATCTCACACATTCAGGAATATTATTCAACCTTAAAAAGGAGGAAAATCTTTTCATTTGCAACAACATGGATGAAAGTGGATGGCATTATAATAATTGAAATAAGCCAGACAGAGAAAGGCAAACACTGCATGGTGTGTGTGTGTGTGTGTGTGTGTGTGTGTGTGTGTATGTGTGTGTGTGTGTGTGTGTGTGTGTGTGTTTTAACAAAAAGTGGAATTTATAGAAACATAATACAAAAGTGGCTGCCAGGGATTGGGATGTGGGGGAAATAGGGACAGGTTGGTAGAAGAGTGCAAACTTTCAATAAAGGTCTAGATGGAGGGTGCCAGAAATGAGTGCAGGTAAAAAGGTATGAACACTTCCAGTTATAGGGTAAGTCATGAAAATGTAATATAAACCATGGTGACTGTATTTAATTTTTTTTAATGTTATTTTTGAGAGCGAGAGAGACAGAGCATGAGTGAGGGAGGGGCAGAGAAAGAGGGAGACACAGAATCTGAAGCAGGCTCCAGGCTCTGAGCTGTCAGCACAGAGCCCGGCGTGGGGCTCAAACCCACGAACCGTGAGATTATGACCTGAGCTGAAGTTGGATGCTTAACCAACTGAGCCACCCAGGCGCCCCTGTGGTAACTATATTTAATAACACAGCATTGTGTGTTTGAAAGTTGCTAGGAGAGAAGGTCTTAAAAGTTCTCATCAGGATATACATTAAAAAACCTTTGTAACTGTGTGCTGAAAGATGTTAACTTGACTAACTGTGGTGATCATTTCACAATACATACAAATATCAAATATACATTGGAAACTAATATAATGATATATGTCAATTATACCTCAATTAAAAAACTAAATAAAAATAAACAAAATCTTTTTTTAAAAAGGATAAGGTCTAAGGCTCTACTGTGTAACAGGACTAGACCTGATAACACTGTATTATATCATTGAAATTTGCTGAGAGTAGAACTTAAATGCTCTCACACACAAAAAAGATATGAGGTGAATAATGTATTAATTAACTTGATGAGAGAAATCTTTTCATAGTGTGTGTGTGTATCAAATATCACATACACTTTTAGTAGCTTACAATTTTGTCAATTATACTTCAATAAATCTTGAAAAAAAACAAATGGTTTCTCTTGAAAATCATTCCATATTAGCACCTAAAACTCTGTTTTAAGTCTGCAGGTTTATTGTAATGGGTGACACCTAAAAGTAAAATGTCTAGTAGAAACACCACATCCAATAACGAAGGAAAATAATTTATCTTCCTGCCTGCCTTTAGGATACAAGGTTCTGGTTTGCAGTTTTCTAATTGCTAGATAATTATAGTTAAACAGCCCTTTGTGCGCTGGGCTAGAAAAGTTATCGCACTGCTGTGACTGCAACTTCTAAATAACGACTCAGTTTCCAAAACAGGACTCAAAGCACAGATCTAAAACCTTTACACCAGGATGGTTTACAGGCAGTACACCTGGGAGAAGCTTGCATTTGGATTTCCTTGTCTCTAATTGCTTCCTGGGATTAGCCCCATCAAGTATTTCCCTCTCTACTGGGTTTTCCCT
This sequence comes from Herpailurus yagouaroundi, assembly GCF_014898765.1. NCBI lineage: Eukaryota > Metazoa > Chordata > Mammalia > Carnivora > Felidae > Herpailurus > Herpailurus yagouaroundi. Next base: position 45,727,833 of record NW_024412396.1, on the reverse strand, counting down.
CTCTCCTTATAAATGTAATCAAGTCTTAGATCTTTCTAAAAAATAAAAACTTGAGGGGTGCCTGGGTGGCTCAGTCAGTTAAGCATCCGACTTTGGCTCAGGTCATGATCTCACAGCCGGTGGGTTGGAGCCCTGCATCAGGCTCTGTGCTGACAGCTCAGAGCCTGGAGCCTGCTTTGGATTCTGTGTCTCCTTCTCTCTCTGCCCCTCCCCATGCTTGTGCTCTGTCTGTCCCTTAAAAATCAACATTAATATATATAAATAAATAAATATAAAAACTTGGAAACAACCTCCACTATGTAAAAATTTCCCAACTGTATTTTAGAAAGAGTATCTTACAGGGCACCTGGGTAGCTCAGTTGGCTGAGTATCCAACTCTTGATTTCAGCTCACTTCACTGATTTCAGTCTGTGGGATCGAGCCTCACTTTGGGCTCCGTGCTGAAAGCAGGAAGCCTGCTTGGGATTCTCTCTTTGCCCCTCCCCAGCTCACGTGTGTACGCATTCTCTCTCGAAAAAAAAAATTTTTTTTAAGCTTTTAAAAAAGTATCTTACCTTAATCCTTAATATTTTGCAAACTCAAGCTTGTATTAATCTAGCTTCCTCTGCCAAAACACCAAAGAAGCTGTTTTATTGAAGTCACCCATCACCTATTAACTGCCAAATGCAATAAAAGCTTTTTTTCAGACAATATTGCCTCTGAAGTGTCCTTTGTGGGATTCTGTTCTATCCATCACTTAAATACCGGCATTTTCCAGGGTTCTATTTGCATCCATTTCCTCGTATCAATCCAGGTTAGCAGTCTTTTATTTACACTTTAATGAATTCTAAATCTTTTAACCATTACCTCAAACCTCTCCACATATCACTTCCTACTATGCATCTCTAGATACCCCATAAATATCAACAAATAAATGTGTCCATATACGTAAACAACCACCTTCCTTGCTAAACTCAAAGATTTGTAATCTTAGGCACAAGTATCTCTGTCTAACCATTTGTTCAAGCCAGACCCTACCCAGAAGTCATACTGGACCCTCTTCTTTTTTCTCATTATCCATAGAGTCCCTAAATATATTCACTAAATCCAATTTTAGTTAGGTCCCTCTTAATTTCAAGACTGCAACACAACTGACCCACTTCTGATCCTTCCTGCTTATATTTCAATCTCCTTCACACCAGAGACCAAGTAATCTCTCTGAATTGCAACACTGATCATTTCTTTACCTTACCTTGAATATTCAGATGGCCTTTCATTTCCACCCCAAAATGTTCAGGATAAAAGAGAGTTCATAATGCAGCCAGTGCTTTCCTTTCCAGCCTTACCGAAAGCCATCTTTCCGCATGTACCCAAACCTCCAGCAATTCCAAATTATTTGCTGTTTCCTGTACATAACACACTTTCTTTACAACTCCATGGCTCTTCATCCCTTGTCTCAACTAACAAATTTCTATTTGTCTGCCTTTGGAAAATTATCTCTAATCCCTTTTGACTGAATAAGGTAGTATCTTAACTTCTGTACCTGTACCACTCTGTTTTCATAGCCTTCCTCATCCTCTACTCAAAGTGCTGGCTGACTCATTAATCATAGCTAACATATAAGCAACTTAAGAGCAGGAAATGGTGTTTAGCACAGTACTGGGCACACGGTAAATACTCCCTAAATGCAAATGAATAAATGATGCAAGAAAGGATACCATGAGGCACTTTTCTTAGTCCTTGCAACCCTATCATTCTCTGATTATCTTGCATTAATTATAAAAAAAATAATAATAATGCCATGGGTTACGAGTTGTGTACAAGAAATCTGGGGCACCTGGGTGGCTCAGTCGGTTAAGCATCAGACTCTCGATTTCAGCTTAGGTCATGATCTCACAGTTCGTGGATTAGAGCCCCACATTGGGCTCTGTGCTGACAGTGCGGAGCCTGCTTGGGATTCTCTCTCTCCCCCTCCCTCACTGCCCCTCCCCCCACCTCAAAATAAATAAACTTTAAAAAAAATTTTAAGAGTTGTTTACAAGAAATTTAAATTTTTTATGTTTACAACTTGGTGATAATCTTCATTTAATTTTATTTATTTTGAGAGAGAGAGAAAGAGAGAGCATGAGTACACAAGCAAGGCAACAGCAGAAAGAGAGGGAGAGAGAGAGAATCCCAAGTAAGCTCCTCAGTGGCAATGCTGAACCTGATGCGGGGCTGGATCTCACAAACCATGAGATCATGACCTGAGCTGAAATCAAGAGTCCAATGTGCAACTGACTGAGCCACCCAGGTGCCCCTGATGGAGCTAATTAAGGCTCATCCAGATCCTTCTAAACCAGTAATGACATTAAATTTCACTGCATAAATTTTTACTGGAATTATCTTAAATTGCAGTCCTCGTGCTTGTGCCTACACATTTTAAGAAATCTTGATATGAACAGTAGTTACATTTTGTATTTTGTTATTACCATGCCCACCTTTACCCCAGACCAACCTAGTTCTAATAATGTTTCGAATTTTGACCTATAATTACCGTGTGGAAAAGGATTTTTTTTTTAAATAAATGTTTATTCATTTTTGAGAGAGAAAGCATGAGTTGGCGAGGGGCAGAGAGAGAGGGGGACAGAGGCTCTGAAGTAGGCTCTGCGCAGACAGCAGTGAGTCTGATGCAGGGCTCGAACTCATGATCCATGAGATCATGATATGAGCTGAAGTCAGATATTCAAATGACTGAGCCACCCAGGCACCCCCAAAAGATTTACTTTTAATAATGGGTAACTATGAAACTGCTTTGGAATTCAAAGTAAATGAGAATGAGAATAATATTCAACACGTGAAGATCATGGAAATTAATGCTAAAGTGGTCTGAGGGAGCATGGGGAGAGGGAGGCTTAAATCATTATTAGTCAATTTAAAACAATCTCCATAAAGAAAAATAGCCTTAAAGACAAAATCATACTACAATGTACCACTCACCTTTAAAGCCCCATAACACAATCCATACAGTAAGGCTACCGCCACAATGCTACAGATAAAACTGTAAAGGGCTGCAAGCAAGCTTGTAGTGGCTAGAGGGGAAGGGAAAAAAGATTTAGTATTTTATAAACATTTATGGAAAACACATCTGAAAAGGTCACTGAAAAATATTTAAAATGGTATAATGTTGACTACAATGAAATATCTACTCATTTCACTTTTAAAAATTCAGTTATGTCATCCTATCCTTTCCAGAGATTTTGAAACGACAAAGATGTACTATCCACAATTTTTGATACAAGACAAAATATATTCACCTTGTAAGTAATGAAAATTTACACATGGCAGAAGAAATTGGATCTATATTATGCTTCAAGAATGTACCTTATTATTTAGAGAAGTATGGGAAAATGAAGCTTGCAGAGGCCTAAAAAGGAACTGGTGATATATTAGGTATTCACTAAAACTATTAGTCTCTGTAAACAGAATGTGCATTACCCAAAGAAGTCAATTTATATTCTCATGTGTTAATTCTCACAAAAAAGTACAGATATGACTAATTACTAACTAACTAACTAACAACTAACAACAACAACAACAAATAGATCCACCTCCTCAATAAGTGGTGCTGGGAAAACTGAACTAAGTGCAAAGAATGAAACTGCACTACTCTCTCACACCATACACAGAAATAAGCTCAAAATGGATTAAAGACCTAAATGTTAAGACACGAAACCTTAAAACTATAAAAGAAAACATAGACAGTAGTCTCTTGGACATCAGTGTTAGCAGTATTTTCTTGGCTCTGTCTCCTCAAACAAAAATAACAGAAGCAAAAATAAACAACTGGGACTACATTAAACTAAAAAAGCTTTTGCAGAGTGCAGGAAACTAACAACAAAACAAAAAGACAACCTACTGACTGGGAAAAGATATCTGCAAAGGACATATTCGATAAAGGGTCATTATCCAAAATATATGAGGAACTTATACAACAGAGCACAAAATGGGAGAAAAAAAAAGAAAATAATTCAATTAAAAAGTGGGCAGAGAACCTGAAGAGACATTTTTCCAAAGAAGATATACAGATGGCCAACAGACTCATGAAAAGACATTCAACATCACTAACCATCAGGGAAATACAAATCAAAACCACAATCGGGTATCACCTCACACCAGGCAGAGTGACTAGTATCAAAAAGAAAAGAAAGAACCAGCGTCAATGAGGATGTGAAGAAAAGAGAACCCTCGTGCAACTACTGATGGGCTATAAATTGGTGCAGTCGCTAAGGAAAACAGTATGGAGGTCCTTTAAGGAATGAAAAATACCATAGGATCCAGTAATTCCACTTCTGGGTATTTACGCAAAGAAAATGAAAACACTAATTCAAAAAGATATATTCACCCTTATGTTTACTGCAGCATTCTTTACAATAGTCAAGATATGGAAGCTATCTAAATGTGCATTGACAGATGAATGGATAAAGAAGATGTGTGTATGTATACTATGGAGTATTATTCAGCCACAAAGAAGAATGAAATACTGCTGTTTGCAACAACTTGGATGGATCTACAAGATATTATCCTAAGTGAAATAAGTCAGACAGAAAAAAAATACCATAGGATTTCACTCGCATGTAGAACCTAAAAAACAAAACAAACAAAACACAGAAACAGACTCGCAAACACATAACTGGTGGTTGCCAAATTGGGGGAATGTGCAAAATAGGTAAAAGGGATAAAGAGACAAACTTCCAGCTAGAAAATAAATAAATCACAGGGATGAAAAGTACAACATAGGGAATATAGTCAATAATATTGTAATAACTTTGTAGAGTGACAGATGGCAACTGCATTTATGGTGGTGAGCATTTCTCAACGTACATAATTGTTAAATCACTGTGTGGTGCACCTGAAAGTAATAATAATATTCTATGTCAACATACAACTATGCTTCAATAAAAGATTGAAAATTTTTTTTAAAATTCTGTTCTTACAAGTGGAAAAAATAGGTCCAATGGAATTACTAATAATAAGGACTAGGGAATGGCTAAGATAGCTTTTATTTTTAAAATATAGATAAAATATAGATTTTTGTTAATAGTGATTTTACATAGTAAACATTTTTAAAACACCTACAGGAAAAACTTTTCTTTAGGAGATATTTAAAAAACTAACACCTTGCACAACTTTGTAACCGACCATATAATGACTACTATAAATTACCTACTCGAAGCCCTCTCCATACCCTAAATACTGAAACTGTCTTCCACCCATTAAGTTCTGCTGAAATTCACACTCCTTCAAAAATTTTTCGAAAACTTAAAAAATGCCCTAGGTACATATCAACATAGGAAATGCTTAGTTTCTATTTAAAATTTAAGCCACAACAACATTTTATCAACATAAAGAAGTCTGAAGAGAAATGGACCATAAAAGTTACAGTAATTTCTTACCCTTTCAATATGTTTTCCCTAGTTGTCCACTCATCTTTCAAGTAAAATTTTAAATGGTTAAAATAAATAACAATGTATTTTAACCACAGTGTGTGCCAATAAAATTATTTTCAAGTTCTGCAAATCATTACCTATTTCAGGGTAATACTGGCATGGTCTTTCTCTTTTTCAAAATAAAGTATAAATGTAAGAGGGGAATAAATTTCTAAGTATATCAGTTCACAGCCACATATTCTACTCTAAAAACAGATACTTCTAAAAATCTTATCTAGTTAAATACTTTTACTAAAAGCAGCTGGTTTTGATGTTCCCATTCTAAAGAAATAATAAAGCTCTGAAACCATATTCAGAGACATACCAAATATATACACTAGTTCAAAATACATTGGCATGTGTCGGGGTCAATCCATTTGGGATAGATAACTTTTAAATATTTCATACATCTATACAGATTCTACCTAAACTCACTACAGCTTCTAGTTTTTGACAATAGAACGCCATCACTTCTTACAAAGTAACTCCGCTATTCCTGGATCTTTCAATAAAGTGGCAGACTTTACTTTTTTCTATCTACAAATTAATTCCTGCTCAGTCTTTATCAAATAAATGCCTTTTTTCTAATTGAAATTCTAAAATGAAAACTGGAAAAGTATTTTAATGTTCAGTTTATTACTTAATGACCTGTAAAAGTAATACTGTAACCTGTTGTGTTTAAAAGGAAGTACTCACCATTACCACCAAAGATATGAATATCCAATTGTTCACAAAGGTACATAACAAACGTATTCACCTGAGGCAGGAGACCAATGAAAAACACTATTGGGAAACAGAGTGTAAACACTACAGAAGAAAAGAAAAGCATATTAAAAACAGTATACACATCCATCCTTCTGTTCATTTTAAAATCATAAAATGATTTTAAAAATCCAAAATGAATATAAACTACTAAGCAATTTTTAAAAAGATACCATTTTAAGTTATTTCTCTCTGCATAACTTCTTGTATTTTAAATAATTTTTTTCTTTTTTTTATTTAAATGTTTGTTTGAGAGAGAGAGAGAGAGAGAGAGAGAGAGAGATAAAGAGAGAGAGAGAGAGAGAGAGAAAACCCCCGAGCAGGCTCTGCATTGTACACTGTCAGTGCAGAAGCTAACACAGGGCTCGAACCCATGAACCAGGAGGTCATGACTTGAGCTGAAATCAAGAGTCAGACCCTTAACCAAGTGAGCCACTGAGGCACCCCTAATTTTTCAATGGCAAAGAACAGCTTTTAAAGTTATTTCAACCATTTTCATATAATAGTAACCTGCAATACAGAATCCAAAGGAAACCTTCCATTGCATCTGTTTCAAGAACAAAAGAATTAGTATAATATGTGTTCATCATTAATTTTTTTCATTCATAATAGCCCTACAGTTTTGTTCCTCACTGAGAAAATTATAATAAACAGCAAAGTAAGCTTCTTAAAACCATTTTACCTATTTATCAGGGAACTGTTTGTATACAAATAAATTAGTGTTAAGATCTGAAATTAAGATGACTCACCTATAACTAAATCCCTGGCTGATATCAGCACCAGTGGATTAGTGAAAGTTATTCCATATAATTTGAACTTGGTTGTAGTAAGGTTTCTGCTACCATAATCCAAGAGCCAAATAAGACCACAACACAAACAGAAATAAACTGGTCTACTGTAGGCAATGATACGATTATGGCCCTGAAAATGATACAAAAACAAAGTCAAGTTAATTGATTTTAAGAATCACAACCAGCTAGTGAGACCTGTGATGGCTTATATTCTAAGGATTCAAAATGCATCCATATGGAAGCCAAGTTTCTGACTGTGGCAGAAGGGAATTACAAACATGGGAAGGAAGAAGAATCAAATGAACCCTGTGATACTGGGCTGAAATTCGAGGTATCGGTACGAACTTATTATTATTTTTTAATTCAATAGTATTTATTTATTTTTTTAATGTTTATGTATTTTGAGAGACAGAGAGACAGAGTGCGAGCAGGAGAGGGGCAGAGAGAGAGGGAGACACAGAATCCAAAGCAGGCTCCAGGCTCCGAGCTGTCAGCACAGAGCCCGACGCGGGGCTCAAACTCCCAAACCGTGAGGTCATGACCAGAGCTGAAGTCGGACACTTAACCAATGAGCCAACCAGATGTCCCTGAAGTTATTATTTTTAATACACACATAACTAAGATATAAGATGTGTGTATACATCTATGCATGCACATATGTATATACATAAATATATTTCCTAGCTTTATCCAGAGACGACCTAAAAGCAATGGCATTCAAGTAATAAAAATTACTGGCATCAAGATCTTAGTTAAAAAAAAAAAAAATTAATGCTTATTTTTATTTTTGAGAGAGAGACAGAGACAGAGACAGAGCGTGAGCAGGGGAGGGGCAGAGAGAGAGAGAGGGAGTCACAGAATCTGAAGCAGGCTCCAAGTTCTGAGCTGTCAGCACAGAGCCCAATGTGGGGCCTGAACTCACAAACTGTGAGATCATGACCTGAGCTGAAGTTGGATGCTTAATCAACTGAGCCACCCAGGCACCCAAAATCTTAGTTCAGAGATAACATTATTTGTTAAAAAAAAAAAAAAAAACAAAAACAAAAACAAAAAACCAGGCCTTCACAGAGAAAAGGCTGATTTTGGGCTAGGGTTAGGGAAATTATAAGATAAGCCTGGAACATATTATTGTGAAAAGGAAGGAAGTACTTAAAGAGTGATAAAGATATGTCAAAGGGACAGAAAGGGCAGGTTGGTGAACTCCCAATGGCCAGATAAGGAACAATTTGTGCATCAAAATAAATAATATTACTAACATTATTGTCCACTGAATAAAATATGAATCCATGATTCCATACCAATACAAGTAAGTAAAGACAGAAGGGAAAGTTCTTACAGTAAGAAATCCACTAATGTGGAAGGAATGATGGAATTAGAAAACTACTACTTGGCAACCATCAAATGACAACTGATTCAGACAAGAAAAATCAGTAAGATTTTTACTGAAAACAAGTAGGTAGAAGTTTTCCAGGGCAAGGAGACATATATAAAGTCTCTCTATGAGACACATATTAACTCTAGAAGAAAAACAGTAACATTATAAGAAGAAGCCGTTCTCAAGGGAGTGGGAGGAAATTTTGTCCTTCAGAGGCAAAATTTGTCCCTAGAGGACATTTGGCAATGTCCAATGACCAATGACCAATGTCATTCTGGTTGTCACAGGTGCGGAGTGTGCTACTGGGATCTAATGGGTAGAGGTCAGAGATAATGCTACACATCTGATAATGCACAAGACAACACCCCTCCCTCCCACCAATTCTCAACAAAGAATTATCCAGCCCCAAATGTTAATGCTACAGAGTTTGAAAAACCCTGCAGATACTACCCTTAGCCAAAATATGAAAGCACACTAGTGCTAACATCACTAGTAAAAGGATAAATGAACATCATGTGCTTCCTGATACGAGGCACTGAGAAGAACGTATCATTTTCATAATTTTCCTTTCAAAAAAAGCAAGTCCTATATCTAATCAAGAAGAAACATCGGATGAACTCAAATTAAGGGATGGTCTACAAAATAGCTGGCATGTACTCATCAAAAGTGTCAATATCGTGAAAGACAAACACATACTAAAGAACTGCTCCAGATTAAAAGAGGCTAAAAAGAACAAATGCAAAATCAGGCATTTTCTATTGCCAACCGAGTCAACAGGAAACACTGGAGTAACATCTGTAGATTCATACATAGTATTCTATCAATGTTTAATGTCCTGATTTTAATAATTATATTGAATTAATAATACAAAGGAATGCCTTTGTTTCTAGGAAACATACATGGCAGTATTTAGAGGTAAAGGGACGTGTGTCTACAATTCACTCTCAGAAGTGTGTGTGGAGCCAGGGGGGTGGGGAAGGGATGGAGAAGAACTAGAAAGAGAGTAAGTAAATATGGGAAAATGTTCACACAGGGATCTGGATAAATGGCATCAGGAATTCTTTGCATAATCCTTACAACTTTTCCCTAAATTTCAAATTACGTCAAAATTTGAAATTAAAAACAATGCTGCCATATATCAATACACTTCAAAAGCCTTCTTACAAAATATTAATCAGTTGAAAGAAAATTATTTGCCTCCTTGTTTTGTTCACCTACACTCTATTAAGTATTCCAGTGTATGGGTAGAAATAATATTCAAGAAAGAAGTATCATCATAAACCGTTCTTGGAGTCTGTTTTTGAACTACTTTAAAGAGAATGCCCTTTGGACTTTCTAAGTATTAAATAAATACTCTATGGTGAGTTCTAAAATTGGATCATACTTCACAAAAAATACTGTATCAGCTAATACTATTTTTCTAAAGTCACAAAGTGAATAATAAGGTTTTTAATCTCCTCAGAGTCCACAGGTCTAAACACCAGATCAACGTATTACTTCTTTCTTCTTCCTCCTAATGGCTACCTAAGCAAAATAATGTACAGTTCCCCCTTCTTCAAAATTCTATTTTTTAATACTTACTCATGATTTATTCTTCACAATTTACTAAATGCAAGTTATGAAATAACTAAGAGTTTTATGAACTATGTCTACCTGATTATCTCCTCCTGAAACAGGCTGTCAGAAAATGAATTATTATGCTCATTTTCAAACTAGATTCAGAGTCCACAATTACAATGCCATTTTACTTCATGCTAATACATCACCTGTATTTCTAGTAGAATGTCAAAACTTAGATGAGAAAATAATAACATAAATCTTAATTCAACCTGACATATAACCAAAAAAGGGGGGGCTTTGATAAATGTTAGGAAATTACAAATGACAGGCATATTAGAATGACTTACATGTCTGGGAGAAGACGAATCTGGTTGAACACTCTAAAAATGAAACAAAAGACAGATTAGAGTACTGAGGTCCTGATAACTTTATAAGCAACTTTCAAAATGCCTGAAATAATTTCAAGTAAAATATTCCACAGGTAAGAAATGACGTATATTAATTCTGTTGAAATATCAACAGCAGATGAAATATCAGCTCCAGATACTGGTGTCACTGTGGTATCAGAAGAGATCTCAAATCTTTCCAGACTCTTAAGCTTATTGTGGTTCATTAATAATTTGCATCGAGCTTAACATTACTGGGATGGCATATGGTAGATAGGTCCATCTTACTCCTTGGCTCATTACCACACTTATGTATAGTTAAGGTACAATGCTTTCTTATATGACACCACTCCATTCAGGAAATAAGAATTCTTATAAGAATTCTAGTTCTGTCCACAAGTTCCAAGCTTACTAAATAATTCCATAGTATTTGTATTAAGTATATTATCTGCATTTTCAAAATCATTTTCATTTTCAAAATCATCAAGTTAAGCTGTCTCCCTATAAGAGATTTTATCAACTTTCCATAAAAATGTTCAAAAGGTATTTTGCAGCTACTTCCCAAACCATGGCTTTTCTCCCAAGTTCCAGTTCATTTCCAATAGCATGCCAAACAATTTCACTAGGATGATCTCTTACCACCCTACAACTCTACAATGGACCAAGCTCACTGAGTTTGCCATGGCCCTTGGTTGGACAGGACACCAGGTAAGCTCTAAACTCTTTCAATTCCAACATCTGGCCTCTAAAAGTCTCTGTTCCAGTCCTTCTGTTTATGATATTACTATGCTTCTAGTCAACAGACTTTTAAAATCTAAAACACTTTTAAAATCTCAGTCATCTTTTACCTTTCCATATCTAACCAGATTAACCTGAGAACAGTGAACAAAGTTAACGTGGGACAAGAGACACTGAAGCAAGAATTTAAATAGTTTAAGGCAATAAAGGGATGGATTATAATGGTTAAAATGAGAATAAAGGCCAGAAATTTTGACAGAGAATCACCAAACTTAATCAAAGGGACTTGGTTACTTGTTATTACAGACTGAGGAGTAAGGGATAGAGGCTTTGGGATTTGGAGTCAGTACACTATTGTCAAAAGCATAGGAGCTGGGAAAGAAAAACATTTGTCAGAAGATGATGATGTGCTATTTTTACAATGTGCTCTTGGGGTGCCTGGGGGGCTCAGTTAAGGGGCCAACTTCGGCTCAGGTCACGATCTTATGGTCCATGAGTTCGAGCCCCGCATCAGGCTCTGTGCGGACAGCTCAGAGCCTGGAGCCTGCTTTGGATTCTGTGTATCCCTCTCTCTCTGCCCCTCCACCACTCATGCCCTGTCTGTCTCTCCCTCTCTCCCTCTCTCTCAAAAAAATAAACACTGAAAAAAATTTTTTTTTCTTAATGTGCCCAAATGCCTCTTAGTATGCCGAACTAACGCTTGTGAGAAGGATGAAGACTGTGACACATAAATCTAGACATAATCCATTCAAAGGGGTAACAAGGTAATAAAAAAGTGTGGCTTCACCGGCAAGGAGTTGCAGGCTGAAAAGAGGGCCAAATAAAACCCTAAAAAATTCTCATAAACTAAGAAGTAGTCCAAAGACCAAAGAAGCATCAACAAAGGTAAAGTTATCTGAAAAGTATGATGATCATCAGAGTAGCATAAAATCACAGATCAACAATGAGGATAATATAAAAATGGAAGATATTATTCACAAGGTACTAAATGATACAGCACTCACAAAGAATGAAGAATGAGAAAGGACATAAATTTAGCAATTAGAGATTATTAACTCATACACACTATAATAATTTCAGTAGTGCAATGAGGAAAAAAGTATGGATGGGTCTTGAAGAAATGGAGCAGTTGACACAGGCAGCTTATTCTAGAGGTCTGTCTATAAACAGAGAAAGTACAGCTGATGGTATAGACAGGGCTAAACAAATAGTTTTCAGGACGGGGGAGAAGTTCTGCCTGTTAGCATCTATTGGGCAAATAACCAATACAAGCAAGGGTTTTTCCTAGCTCAGAAAAAAAGCAGACAGTCCGCATTGACAATCCACACTGATTTTGCATGGAAGGTGAAACATTAGGTATTTGAGGCTTCCATTTTTAGAAAACTTAAAATTAATAACATTTGGCACTTTAGACTTACTGTTTAAATAGCAAAGGGATACCAATCTTCTGCTTTCAGTGTCCCAAAGAATATATATACTAGTCTTGACATTTCTCTATCTAACCGATGATGGATTTTAATAAATTTCACCTACAGAAGACTTAAAATATTGGGAGAGGTGGTGTTGGCATTTTTAAAATGAATTTCAAGAATGCTAATTCTTATTTTTAACAAATGCCCAAATATTTTAATACCCTTGCCAAAAAAAATAGTTCAAGGATACTTCATTTACATATCATTATTTTTTAAAGTTCGTATGTCCTTTGGTTCCCTATCTGATGTAAACATCTAGGGAAAATAAATTTAAAAATTAATATCTTACTATAATGCATGAATGATACAAAACCTCCGCCTTTTATCACAAATATCACTCCCTAGTCGGAAAACGAGAGAGATGCTGGTACCTTAAGTAGCGAGTATTGACAGCTGGCTATCACTAGGCAGAACTGGAAGACCCAGATATCTCTGAAGAAGCCTTGTATGAGAAGAACAGATCCCAAAAAAGCCACAAGAATAGCCAGGATGACAGCTAACACATTTTCCAGAATCTCACGATTTCTGTGGACAGAAAAATATACAAGTAAGTACATCATCAATGTAAGAAAGTAACTAGAGCGAAAAAAGGGAAGACCTCAATAACGAGTTGATACTGTCCTCGCGAACATGTTTTTTTGGTGCTGATTTTGAATAAAGTTTTGGATCATACTGAAAAAGAAACCAGTTTGTGTGGAAAATTAACACAAAATCTTATGTGCAAATAAAGCACGCTACAGTAAATTGTGAAGTTCTAATCATAATGCATAATTTTAATTTCTATTTTAAAAGTTTACTCGTAACACCTGTCACATTTTCTGCTACATTTGTGGCCAAATAACTAACCAACCTGAATAGCAAATAAAAGGAGACACACAAACAAGTTTGAAAAACAAAATCTCAAAACAGTCTCTAGAAAGTTAAATTGAAAAGTCGTTTTATAGGACAAAGTTTGTAACCACATTTTGACACCAATTGATTTCATTTTCCACATCTCGAAATCATCTGAAATAATCTCAAAACTAATTTACTAGAATTACTTCTATACAAGCTATTACATATATTGAGAATGAAGACAGTAATAAAAACCACCAATGCTGCCTCTATCAAACCTGCTGAGACAGTTCCAGATTTTATTAAACTGATGCTGCAAAGAAACAGTATGATGACCCAGATACTATATATAGCAATGGAGAGGATTTTTATATGTCACAGCAAAAAAGAAGAATCTATCTCAATTACTTCTTGGGGAAATTATATTCACAAAATGTTAAATATTTACTAAAAGTCTTATTTTTAAGAATCATTTACTGACATGGGAACACGCTCAGTACATTCACTATGCAAAGAAAGCAGGACACAAAACTATATGTATAGGAAGATGTACGCTGTTATTTAAAAGAATACACATATGGGTTAAAAAAGACGATATATCAAAATGACACTACTAACAATGGTCTTCTCTGGGTGGAAGGATTATGGTTTGCCCTTGTTGTCTTAAAATCTTCCTGCATACTTCATTTTCTAGAATGGGTAAAGAAATCTCTTTATAATCAAAAAAAATTTTTATTGTTTTTATTAAGTCAATGCCATATTTATAATCAACTGACCTAAAAAAATTAACAAGTATCTCTGTACTAGGTTTGTTTCATAGTTCTCTCAGATTAAAACAAGTTCAATAGTATTTTCAAATCAATAAACACTAGTATTTTCATTTGTTCTTATATGGCAGTTGTGGAATTCTAGATTTGTCAAATCCAATGATCCTTGGCCCTTCCACTACATTACATACTGTTTATAGTTCTCGTCACTCAACGTGTGCTCCCCTTCAGTCTCTGCTAGTTTTAAATTTTGATGAATCTAATTTACCAACTTACTCTTTTACTGTTTTTGGTGTCACATGTACAAAATTTTGCCTAATTCAAGGTCACAAAAATTTTTCTTCTACTATGTTTTGTTTTTTTCTAGGAATGTCATTGCTTTAGAGTATACATTTAGACCTAGGATCCATTTTGAGTTAATTTTTATAATTTTATAATATGGTACAATGTAAGTATAAAAGGGTTTTTTTCATATGAAAATCCAATGGTTACAGCACCATTTGTTGAAAAGCCTACCATTTCTCCACTTAACTGATTTGGGATATTATTTTGATGCCATTTAGGCCTGGAGTTTTTTTTTTTGTGGGCAGGTGTTTATCTACAATTTCTATTTAATAGATATAGTACCATTAAGGTAATGTACCATTCAGAATGAACTATGATGATTTATACCTGCCAAGAAATTTGTACATTGTCAAGTTTATTCACATACAGCTGATCATAATATTCTATTATCCATTTAACACCTGTAGAATCTGAAGTGACATCTTATCTTATTCCTGTTGCTGGCAATTTGCACTTTTCTCTTCTCTTTTTTTTCCCTAATCAGCCTTGCTAAAGGTTTATCAATTTAATTGAGTATTTGGTTTCCTCCATTTTTCTCTATTGCTTTTGTTTTCTAGCGGATTTCTGCTTTGTTCTTTGCTATTCTCTTTCTTTTGCTTACTTGGGCTTAGTGTATCCTTCTTTCTCTAGTTTCTTAAGATGGAAAGTGAAGTCAATGAATTGGCCTTTCTTCTTACTTAGGGCTATAAATTCTTCTGAGTAATGTGTTACTGTCAGCCCCAATACTGTGACATGTTGTGTTCATTTTTATTCAGTTCAAAATACTTTCTAATTTCCCTCCTAATTTCTTCTTTGATCCATGAGTTATTCTGAAGTATTATTTAGCTTCCAAATATTTAGGGACTTTCCAAGGTTCGTTTTGTTTTTAACTTATCGTTAATTCCACTATAGTCAAAGAACACACTAAGTATGACGTGAATCCTTTTAAATTTGACCCTTATTTTATGGACCAGAATATGGTTTATCTTGGTAAATCTTCCAGCTGCACTTAAAAGAATATACATTTTGGGGCGCCTGGGTGGCTCAATCAGTTGAGCGTCCAACTTCGGCTCAGGTCATGATCTCACTGCTAGGGAGTTCGAACCCCACGTCAGGCTCTATGCTGACAGCTCAGAGCCTGGAGCCTGCTTCGGATCCTGTGTCTCCCTCTCTCTGTGCCCCTTCCCCACCTGTGCTCTGTCTCTCTCAAAAATGTATAAACTTTAAAAAAAAAAAAAAAAAAAAGAATGTGTACTTCATTGTTCTGAGTGGAGTACCATAAATGTCACTCAACTTAGGTTGGCTGCTGGTATTGTTCAAGTCTGCGATGTCCTTGCTGATCTTCTACATATTTATTCTAATCAATTATTCAGAGAGGGGTATTGAATTACACCATAATGTGAATTTGTCTATTTCTATTTGTCTTTTTTTTTTTTTTTTTAATTTATCTATTTTGAGAAAGAGAGAGAGAGAGAGCGCGCACGCGCGCGCCAGAGAGGAACAGAGAGAATCACAGTCAGGCTCCACGCTGGCAGGGCAGGGCCTGACATGGGGCTCGAACTCATAAACCATGAGATCATGACCTGAGCTGAAACCAAGAGTCAGATGCTCAACCGACTGAGCCATCCAGGTGCCCCTGTTTCTATTTCTATTAGCTTTTATTTTGAAGCTCCGCTTTAAGTGTAAAAACATACAGGATGATTGAATCCTATGAATGAGCTGACCCCTTATCTTTATAAAAATGACTTTCTTTATCCTTAGTAATATTCTTTGTTCTAAAATCTACTGTGTCTGACAATAATACTGCTATTCCAGCTTTACTTTGATTAGTATCAGCATGGTATATCTTTCTCAATTCTTTTACTTTTAACCTATTTCTGCCTTTATATTTAAAGGCAGAAATTTCTTATAGACAACAAAGTTGGGTCTTGCTTTCTTCCCCCAATTCAATTTTTGACTTTTTCTATCTTGTCATTTATTTTCTATCTGTCGATATGTTCTTGATCTCTTTTCCTTCTTTTTCTGCCTTCTTTTAGGTTAAAAGAGTAATTTTTATGAATCCATTTTATCTCCCTTTTTAACTTCCTAGCTGGAACTCTTACATTTTAGTGGTTGGTTTATTAGGATTATAACATACATTTTTATGGCAGTGTGCTACGAGTGATGTTATACCAGTTCATATACTCACATAAGAAACTTAACAGCAGTATGCTTTTATAGGTCCCTTCCCAGCCTTATGGTACTGTCATGCACTTTACTTTTACTTGTCATAAATCACACAATACATTGTTAATGTTTGTTTTAAAGATCCAATTATTAAAGGGACTGAATTAGCAAGAAAAAAAAATATCGTATATTTAGCCATGTAGTTAACTTACCATTACCAGTGATCCTTGTTCCTTTGGGTAGGTCTGTATTTCCATTTGGTATTATTTTCCTTCTGCCTGAAATATATCCTTCAACATTCTGCGGTGTGGGTCTGCCTGCAAAACTTCTCTGTTTTTTGCAGTCTGAAAATGTCTTTATTTCATCTTCACTTTTAAAAGATACTTTTTCTGGGTAAAGAATTCTAGGTTGACAGTTTTGTGGGGTTTTTTCCTTTCAGTACTTAAAAAATGTTGATCCACTTCCTCTTACTTGCGTTATTTCCAACAATAAATCTAATGTCTTCCTTATCCTTATTCCTCTGTACAACAGTCTTTTTGTCCTCTTGCAGTTTTTAAAGATTTTTACCACAAGTTTTGAGCAATTACGTGCTCTGGTGTAGTTTTCTTCATGTTTCGTGTGCTTGGGGTTCATGAACATTTTTGAATGTGTATGTTTAGCATTTTCATCAAATTTGGAAAGTTTTCCCAACTCTTCTTCCAAATTTTTTCTCTCTTCCTGTCTCTTGAAGTTGTCTCACAGCTTACTTTCATTTTATTTATATTCTCTTTTCACTGGGGGACAGGAGTGGGAGAGGACTCTTTTCTCTGTTTCATTTTGGATAGTTTCTATTGCTATGCTTTCAAGTTCACTAATATTTTCTTCTGTGATATCTAATCTACCATTAATCCCATCTGTTTTATTTTTCATCTCTCAGACATTGTAGTTTCATCTCTATAAAAGAACTATTTCAATAAGTTTGTTTTGGATCTTTAAAAATATCTCTCATGTCTCAACTTTTTTAACACAGAGTACAATTAATACTTATTTTTTACTTATTTATTTTTAATATTTATTTATTTTTGAAAGAGTGCAAGGGGGGAGGGGCAAAGAAAGAGGGAGACAGAGAATCTGAAGCAGACTCCACGCTGTCAGAGCAAAGTCTGACGTGGGGCTCAACCCCACAAACTGTGAGATCAGACATTCAACCCACTACCCAGGTGCCCCTTGTTTTAATTTTTTTTCAAGTTTATTTGAGAGACAGAGAGACAGAGAGACAGAGAGAAAGGGAGAGAGAGAGAGAGACATAGAGAGGGAGAGAGGGAGGGAGAGAGGGAGAGGAAGTGCTTGTGTGTGTGAGACCAGAAAAGAGACAGGGAGAGAGAAAGGGAATCCCAAACAGGTTCTGTGTTATCACAACAGAGCCCCATGTGGCTTGATCTCAGGCACTGTGAGATCATGACCTGCGCTTACATCAAGAGTCAAATGCTTAACCAACTGAGCCACCCAGGCATCCCCAATTATACTTTTTTTTAATGTCTTTGACAGCTAATTCTAACATCTGTGATAATTATAGGTTGGTTTCAATGGATTCATTATTGCCCTCATTATAAATCATGTTTTACTGCTTCTTTGCATGCTTTGTTATCTTTGGTTGGATGCCGCTGTGAAAAGTTTTAGGTGGTTAACAATTTTTAGATTTCTGTTAAGTCTTCTTGAACTTTGTTACGCTACTTGGAAACAGTTTGATCATTTTAGGTCTTGCTTTTATGACTCGTTTGGTGGGTCTGGAGCAGTGCTCATGCTAGGGCTAATTACTGCCCACTTTTCAGGCAAGACTTTCCTGAGTACTCTACACAATGCACCATAAAACTTGAATTATGAGTTTTTTCATTCAGACAGATGGGAACAGACACTACCTGTCCCTGTGTGTCAGACACTGTTCCTCTATTTCTTTCACATGCTTCTCCCCTGGCCTCAGGTAGTTTCCTCACATACACTCACGTGTCAGTGCTCTGCTGACAGCTGTGGAGACCTGCTGTGGAACTCAGAGGTACTCCCTGTGAACAGCAGTCCTCTTTTTGACATTCTGAGCTGGATGCCTTGGTCTCCCTGGACTCGTGGCTCCATTTCCTCAACTCAGGAAGTCTGCTGGGCTCTATTTCAGTACCTCCTCCCCGTGTTGCAGCCGGCGACGAAGCCTGGAAACTCCCTTAAGGCAGTAAGCTGGGGCAATTGTAGGGCTCACAGAACGTGTTTCATCTCTTGGGAATCACTGTCCTTTTTGTTGTACCTCCGATGCCTTAAAAACCAAGGTTTTGTGCATTTTTCTTCTTTCATTGTTTCAGATAGGAGAGTAAACCCAATCTTTTTTACTTCCGTCAACAGGAAGCACCAAGTTTTAATAGACTAATATTGTTCATTATTAAGACCAGTGCTACGAAATAGGGAAATACAAAGAGTGCTCTAATACCTTTTATATTTAGAGTCATATTACCTATAACCTTGTGATCACTAACACCTCCAATTCTCTGGCTTTTAAGTAGAGTTCCATGATTCTTATTGACAATAAAAAAGATTTCTTGGTATAAACATATTAAAATTGCCACAAAAAATTTTTTAATGAATTCAAGAGAGTCAATGTTTGCGAGCCCTACTAAGTTAAATTTTATGTCAAAAAGGACCAAAAGAGAAAACATTTTCCAACTTGGTAACCAAGTAAAAACTTCAATGGGAAATTGGGGACATTTCAATTTAAAAATAAAATCTACATACATCTTTAATATCACACCACATTCTCACCTATCAAACAGGGCCAAAAGTGTGAGTCTGTCAAAGTTAATGCCGATCCACAGCTGGGGTAAGATCCAAAAGCGGTAATAGTGTTTAACCTTTTGAGCAGCTTCTTCGGTTGGACCATAAGTCGCTGCCAAGTCAGGGCTGAGGTCAATGTCTTGCTGCTCCAACAAATCTGTATCGATCGTCAATAGTCTGTTCAACCGAATCTGTGGAAGAGAGAGCTAAAAGAAAGTCAGCACTGAAAGGCTTAAAACATCTTTACTCAAGTCATGATTCAAGGGCTACTTAATCAGCTTGCGGATTATCTAAGCCCCCTCAATTCTCTACACTCCTTATGGATATTTTATGATCATTAAAAACTACAGAAGGTGTTAATAGGACATATACTTAAAGCAAACTAATCAATAGGTTTTTAGAAAAGTTGTACTGGGAAAAATATTCAGAATCTTTACATGTTATGACTGTATAGCCAGCAAATCTATAAAAATCACTTACAGTGTATCATTAGTGGCTTCCCTTCTCCCTGTCACGTTTGTGGCCTTGTCTCATTAAGCTATACTAAATCTAAGCTCCTCTGAACTGGGTTCAATGCTTTCAATTCTCATTTCTTCCTACAGTCTCTATCACTGTAGTTTTCAAATCCCTCCTACATCTCCTTCACTTTTGTTGTGTTTTGGCAGGCTGCTCACCTGACGCTATACAGGAAATTACCACATTACATCTCTTAGCTTTAACTCATCCATTCAACAGTTCACCAGTTTTCCCTTCCTCTGAAAGAGTCTAGGGGGTCCCTGGGTGGCTCAATTGGTTCAGTGTCTGACTCTTGATTTCAGCTCAGGTCATGGTCTCACAGTTCATGGGACTGGGCCTCCCACAACGTGCTCTGCGCTCACAGTGAAGAATCTGCTTGGGATTCTCTCTCTCCTTCTCTCTCCGCCCCTTGTTCGTGCGTGCTCATTCTCTGTCTCTCCCAAAAATAAATAATCATTAAAAAAAAATTTTTTTTAATTAAATTGAGGGGTGCCTAGGTGGCTTAGTCGGTTTAGCGTCTGACTTGGGCTCAGGTAATGATCTCATGGCTCATGAGTTCGAGCCCCATGTTTGAGCCCCTGGAGCCTTCTTCGGATTCTGTGACTCCGTCTCTGTCTGCTCCTCCCCTGCTCACTCTCTCTCTCTCAAAAATAAACATTAAAAAATGTTAAAAATAATAACATAAATAAAAATAAAAATGAAAGAGTCTAAAATTTCCCAAATGTAGCACAGCCCTAGTCAGCATTTCACTATCCCAAAGATCCCATACTATTTAACAGTGAAAAACAGACAAAAAAAAATAATCATATCCCTATTCTTTACTTTCCTATGAAATTTCCTGGAATACACGCCAGCAAAAAAGCAGAGACAACCTTTACTTTTCAAACACATATGTGGGAAACAGTAAAGAAAACTTGCTTCCTATAAATACCGTAGCCATTTTTATCCCTAAACACTGGTAAATACCTCCCCAAACACTTTTTTTCTTATCCTCTATGCCAGGGTTTCTCAACCTTGGCACTACAGGTATTTTCAGCCAGATAATTCTTTGTTTTAGGGGCTGTGCTGTCCACTGTGCGATGTTTTATAGTATCCCTGGCTTCTATCCAGCAGATGCCAGCAGCATTTCTCCTAGCTGTGACAAACGGAAGTGTTTCCAGACATTGCCAAATGTTCAAAACCACTGCTCTATGCCAACTCACATCTATGGTCTTAAAACCCAGCTCACAACTAATCATCTCCAGGAAGCCACTAATAATTAATCCCTTTGGCACACTTATTTATATGTGTCTCTTATGCGTTCCACATAAGAATTTCATCTGTTTTGTCTTTTCTAAGTTCAATATAAACATCTTGAAGACAAAAGCAGTGTTATCTTTTTAAAATATCCCCACTGTATCTCACACGGCATATTTTTTTACACAGTGATACCATCACTAAGCTTGCTACACACATACTGGCGTGTGAATAACTAACAGTTACGTCAGATGATATTCAAAATCATAATTTTCAAAATGAAGTTTTAAAATGGCACAGATTATAACACTGGTCAGTAAATGAACCTTTATATAACCTCAAAAGTGTAATTACTGATTCATACATAGCTAATTACATTTCACGGTGTTTTAGGTTTGTTTACTAACAAGGGACTTACAGGAAAAGATCCACGAGGAGACAGCAAAGGTGATTTTGCCATAGTTTACAACAAAATTGACATTTTATAACTTCAATTTTTCTGATTTGTGTAACTAAATCTGAATACACATCGTTTTCTAAAAGTAAAGGAAAACCTACCACATCATGTGGATAAAATCGAACTGAGGTAGAACTGGATACATGAGAATCCGTGTCACTAAAATAAAATGAAAAAAACTTCAGGAAATAAACAGCTTGTCAAGGAATAGAAGGAAAAATACATCTTTTAACAATGAGATGACATTTATATTCTTCACTGTTCCTTGTACTTCAAAATGCGAAATAGCATTTTCCTACAGGTGTAATTAAGAGCACAGCCTCTGGGCCAGAGTATCTATATTCAAATCTCTTCATCAGCTAAATGAGATCTTGGACAAGTTATCCAGCCTTTTAAACCCCTCAGTTTCCACATCACTAACACAGGAGAATAATGCCTCTGTCACAAAGTTCTTATGGAGAGTGTTTAAGAAAGCAATTAACATATTTAAGCTATAATATAACAGCCTAGAATGTGACAAATCTGTTTCCACAGTCAAGTTTCATTTTTGAAACTTGAGACCTTACCACATTTATGCTGTAAGGAATCATTCTTAAATTATATTAAACATAATTGTTTCCATTGCTCCATCTTTCTATTGTTTCTACTATTACAAAATCATCTAACACTCCAAGCTGGTCATTCTCAACAGGATCAGTTCCAAAACTGAACTAAAGGAGCTGAGTGAGTATAGTTTTCTACATGTTCTATCTTTTCAGTGGATTAAGCTAAGTGACTACAAGATCCTATTGCTTTAAAAGACCCCTATGGGGCACCTGGGTGACTCAGTTGGTTAAGCAGCTGACTTTGGTTCAGGTCATAATCTCACAGTTCATGGGTTTGAGCCCCGCGTTGGGCTCTGTGCTGACAGCTCAGAACCTGGAGCCTGGTTTGGATTCTGTCTCCAACTCTCTCTGCCCCTCCCCCACTCGCACATTCTCTCTCAAATATAAATAAGCATTAATAAAAAAAAAATTAATGGCCCCTAAAAACTTTAAAAAACTAAGTGAACTGCCCATACATACATGTGTAATATTTAAACAGGTGTGTCCCATTATTAAATAAGTCCTAAAATAGGAATCAAATAAAATGACCCCTGTGAAAAAAATGAGCTAATCAGTCACTAATGGACCTCAAGGCAGCAACCTGAATAGATGAACAATATTAGAATTTAAGAAAAAAATCTAATACATTCTATATTAGAACTGATTATGCCATCAAGATTTCTAGTTCTTATTTGCTTTTCTCCTAATTTCTCCCTTATCTTACAGTGTAATTTCTTCCTAAGGGAAGGAGAGAAAAGAAACTATAACAGATGACCCATGTTTTAAGAAATTCCTCTTTCTTATTGGTGATAAATAAATTTCAAAACACAAGGAAAGATGATCATGTAAAAAGACACGATCAAAAAACCCTTATGAAGAAATAAAATTTTTCAATTACAAAGAGACCTGATGAGTTTGAAGTTAGTAGTATAATTATTTTCCTAATAAGCTTTAAGAAGCTTTTTTTATACATCATGCAGTGTGTGTGTGTGTGTGTGTGTAGCACGAAATCCAGAGTTAAACTTGAAATTGTGGGAAACCACTATCCCACTGTAAGATCCATAGGGAATTCTTACTTAATTATTTAAAATACAGAACAGCTTTCATTTTAAGAATAATGCTTTCGGGGCGCCTGGGTGGCGCAGTCGGTTAAGCGTCCGACTTCAGCCAGGTCACGATCTCGCGGTCCGTGAGTTCGAGCCCCGCGTCAGGCTCTGAGCTGATGGCTCAGAGCCTGGAGCCTGTTTCCGATTCTGTGTCTCCCTCTCTCTCTGCCCCGCCCCCGTTCATGCTCTGTCTCTCTGTCCCAAAAATAAATAAACGTTGAAAAAAAAAAAAATTTTTTTAATAAAAAAAAAAAAAAAAAAAGAATAATGCTTTCTTTTTTTCCAGAGCAATAAATTCTACCTTACATCTTCGGAGACAAATACACAATGACAAAATTATTTAAGCCAATACGAACAAATATTTTCAAAAGCACTTTTCCATCGCAAGGCTTCAAAGCTTTAAACATGGCAAATATATGCAAGTACATACGCTCTCCTAATAGGACTTCACACATACCAGATATTAGATGCTCTTCTTGCTGCCGGTTCAAAATTCACAAGTGACATATCACAGCCACCAGTCTCATAAAGCGTAGAAGAGAACTTACCTAGCAAATAAATGATTTTTTTAAAAAGCCATTAGAATACTCAAAAATTTTCCATCATAAAACACTAAATTTCAAACTTGTTACAATTGAAGAAAATGTACTGTCACCTTTTTCCAAAATATTCTAAAAACAATGATCTGCATGTAATTCAGCATGATGTGAACTGAAAAGGAATGCTGAACAGTGGGGCAAAATGTCAACATACATAATCAGGTTTTAACAGTAAGGGATTTAAGTCAGCTTTGCAATCCAGTTTCCTCTTTTCTCCTCTCAGGGCATTCTCAATTGAAGTAATCACATGAATGAATTAACGTTGTTTAAAAGTCACCTGACCACTTTGCAAGTGGTGAGTGGCCATTTGGAAAGCCGCTTAAGTTTGAAGATCACTCAAACTGCAAGACAGCAAATTTCTGAGATTACCTTCACAGAGTTTTGGGTTCATTTCTTGTTTTGGGTTTTTTTAACTCAACATACAATGTAATATTAGTTTCAGGTATAAAATTTAGTTATTCATCACTTACATACAACATTCAGTGCTCATCACAACAAGAGTCCCCTCCTTAATACCCATCATGTTGTGTTTTTTAAGAAAAAATGAAGTGTCCAAATGGATCTAAGAAGTTCAATGAATGAAGTATAATGTTGGTAATAATTAAATCACAGTATTTAATGAACATTACTGGTTGCATGAGTCTACAAGAACTCTCTGAAAAAATTTAAGAACACCATTAGCTGTAGCCAAATATCTCCACAAAGCCAATAAAAGGTTTGGAAATGATATTGGTTGCAAAGGAATGCAGGTTTAAAGAACTCTTAAAATGAACTCTATAAGATGTAATGATTTCTGATAGTGAAATTTTAAAAATCTGGAGACTGTCTGAAATGCATTCCTCACCTTGACAACCTATGTTAGACCTCTCAGTAGTGGGTAGGGAGCAGAAATAAATGAATATAAATTTCCAGTAGGACAATGAAATGAGGTATAGAACTCTGCAACCATTTGGGACTTAGTCCGGGCTGCATCTTGATTGTTTATACATAGGAGGAATCTTCAGGGCAATTTCAACTAGATGGTAGGGCTAAAAGATTTCTCTTCCATGACTACAATGTAAACATGGTATGACCATTTTTATATAAGTGAAATGCCTGAAAAGTAACAATAAAAGATCCCAGGATGTACTAATACTATAACTAAGGGTTTGCAAAACATCTCAACAATCACTTCATACTTTAAAAGGATCAGAATCTGAGAAGTTCTTTATTAAGTAGGATTATTTGAGTGCTTTCTATGGATCAGACAGAATATGTATTTTATTATGGTGTTTTCTGTAGTAGCATTTTTTTTTCTCAGAAAAATATATTCTTATGACAAATGAGAAAAAAAGCATTCTGTGAAATGTTTATTTCATTTGCTGTTTTTCAAGGGAGGATTATTCAGCATGTGGATTATCTAAAACTCTGCTTTTTGTCACCTCCACGTGCCACCCTCATCTTCTAGTCATGAATCATTCACTCAGCACTTCTAACACAAACCAGATTCATCAACTAAAATGAAATAATACAAGCTGTCCATCTGGCTTCTTCTTAGGTGTAGTGCTGAAATACTTTTTGAAGTGGTACAGTGGCTGCAGAAATTGTTAGCGAAGAAAAAACCTAAACAAAAATACTGGCTTGACCGAGATCTCAAAATTATTTTTAAATTGTAATTTTTTATGTTGTGCTCTTTCCTCATTTATCATGGCAAATGAAAAATTGGCTGTGCTACTATAAATAGCTTACATTAATAGAAAAAAGAAACATCAGATCAAAATTACACATGGCATAAATGCAGAATAATTATAAACCCATGCAAGTGAGTAAATCACAGAGTAACAAAGAGCTAGGAGGGCTTGGAAGCTATGTGTGAAATCCAGTAAAAATGGAATGGATAAACATAAGTATTTATGTCATATAATGTGTATTTTACAAATAATATTATATTCAATAGAATTTAAATTATTGGAATATATTCTGAATATATTTAAGCATTCCGTGTAATTTTTAATAATACAAGTTCTGTTTTGGGAATACTGAATATGACATTTATATGCAACTGAAATCAACTAAAGATATTATTCTTTGTAATTATGAAATGGAACAAAGAACCTTAAGTCATTATACAACTATACTCTCCTTTATGTATAGATGTCTGTTATAAAATGTAAATAGCTGCACATTAAATAAATAGAAACGTAAAAAGAAAGCACGCCCTTCAGAAAGCTCTTTACACAAAGAAGGCTGGAAAAATTGAGTAGTTTTATTACTATATAAATCAAGAACTCTGAATGCTTCTTTACAAAGCAATGACTAACAAGTTATAAATTTTAGAAATTTAGCAAAGCATAAAACATGTCTATGAAAAAGGAGGCTATAATTTTAACAAATGTGCAATGACTTCAACTTTGATTTATTTCCCCCCTAAGAGGCTTTGTCTACATACTAATTTTAAGAACACGTTCAGGTCAAAAAAAAAAAAAAAAGGAACATGTTCAGGTCAGAAAAGGCTGACAGTGTATTAAGGCTTCCTGGTATTTTCCTAATGTAACTCCACCAAAATAACAGACTCTAGGTCTCCTCTTGTACCTTTGGGCCTGGCAACTAGTTAGCCCTTGAAAAGAAACAAATTTTATTCAGAGGATAAACAACTCAGGAAAAATTATACTAGAAACCGTTTAGCTTAAGGTCTTGGTGAAAAACTTCGTAATATTTTAAGGTATAATAGTCTACTAAAAGCATCTTCAAAAATAACCAAAACAGAAATAAGTATATATTACTATTGGTTAAATAAAGATTAAGAATATCCTAAATCTGTACGAAGATCCTCAGCATACATATCAAATTTATATATATCTCATTTAAAATCAAAACCATGATGTAGTTACCCTTTAGATCCAAAGTAAAATGTGCCCTTATTAATAATCCTATTTTTATATTATCCTGTATCAAGAAAAATACTGTAAGTATTGACTTTTTCTGATGAATATAAATTGAGAAGAACAACAATGAAATGTGTCCTTCTCACATGAATTATGATTAAAAACTAAGTCATCTCAACATATTCAACTCCCAGGTAATAATTAGTTATATCTAACAGAATGGCTCTGTCATGATTTTAAAAGAAAACAATTACTTTCTGACAAAATAAGACTGGCGGCTGGAATTTTAGGCTTAATGATATTGGCCATGAGATAGCATCTAGAGATTAAGGGGGGAAAAAGTTAATGTACCTGGTATTTCTCAGTTTTGAACATTGAATTGATTGCTATTGCCTATAAACATTACATTTTATTACACAAAACCATTTTTTTTTTAGGTAGGAGAATTTCAAATAACCAAAAATCAATAAATAAGTGATGAATAACAGGAAGATGATAAAACGAGATACTGATTTAAAGAAAAGGACCCTTGAAACACTTCCCTGAAGCCATGAATAGTGCAGCAGATAAACTCAAAATAGACAGGGGCAAGACCCTGATAAAAGACATGAGAAATTAATGGTATTCTCTAACTCCTAAGTCCTAGCTACACAGCACAAAGTGTATAAAGATTGTTCACTCGACAAAAAAACTCCTGTTGCATTCTTGATGCTACTCATTTTACTCATGTACCTTGGCAAGAGGTAGTTACTAGGACAGATCTTCTGTAGGATTCTTTTTTTTTTTTTTTTTTAATTTTTTTTTCCCAACGTTTATTTATTTTTGGGACAGAGAGAGACAGAGCATGAACGGGGGAGGGGCAGAGAGAGAGGGAGACACAGAATCGGAAACAGGGTCCAGGCTCTGAGCCATCAGCCCAGAGCCCGACGTGGGGCTCGAACTCCCAGACCGCGAGATCGTGACCTGGCTGAAGTCGGACGCTTAACTGACTGCGCCACCCAGGCGCCCCTAGGATTCTTCTAATCCTCCCAGTACCAACAACAGAGGCCTTGGAAATTTCTTGATTTCCTTCTGTGGACCCTCCTCCCACTAGGCCTAATCCTGGTACACTGTTAATTGAGGTCTCTCTTCTCAAGTATTAACTCTTAGGGCAGGCAAGGGTTATGAGAGCAAAGCCAGACACAAGGGAAGCAGCTTTATAAAGTGCTTTTTTAGAAGGCTCTTGGAGGACCACATGCATCCACATGGGTAAGTTAAGTGCTCTACAAAAAGTGCTTATTTCTGATGTGATGAGTACTGTGTTCACAATGCTATCTCAATGAATGTGGTAGAGAAAGACTTAAGACTAGTGCCAGTTTCTTGGATGGTGCCACCCTTATTATCACGAGTGGTACCTATGAGTCTCCGAGAAAACGTGAGTTTTCACCAGACAGAAATGACTCATTTTATTTCTGCGTATAGTACAGGGTGGGCAAACTTTTTCTATACAAGGCCAGAAAATAAGTATTTTAGGCTTTGTGGGTCAGATAGTTACAACAATTCAAGACTATCACTGTAGCATGAAAGCAGCCACAGAAAACATGTAACATAAATATGTATTTATTTTACTTTATTTATATCAACAAGTATCAAGCTGGATGGATTTCACCCACAGGCCATAGTTTGCCAACCCCTCTCTTGGACCAAAAAAATGTACTAGAATGGTAATCAAGGCACTATGCTACTTGTAATTAAATTTTTCAATACTGAGGGGTGCTAGGGTGGCTCAGCTGGTTAAGCTTCCAACTCTTGATCTTGGCTCAGGTCATGGTTTGGGAGATCAAGCCCCATGTCACACTGACAACATAGAGCCTGCTTGGGATTCTCTGTCTCCCTCTCCCTGTGCACATCCCCTGCTCACTCTCTCTCTAAATAAATATTAAAAATAGACTTAAAAAAATAAAAAAATAAAAATAAATGTTTCAATACTGAGAACCAATCCTTCTTCCTGGGATGTTCACCACTGTGCTAGTTTTTGTTTTTGTTTTTTTGAACAAGAGAGTACAGAAAAGAACAGGTATGAGAAGAAAAGTTGGTTTAGAAGAGAGGTTTTGAGAACTGGTACGAAGAGACCAATGCCTCTACTGCTCGGCAACAATAAAATAGGGGTACATACTGGTCTCTTTTACTGACGTGGCCAATGTCCTCTAGTTCTGACTTAACACCACATGCCTTCATTCATTAAGTTTCACTCGTACTGCCTAATCCCTAGATCAGGTGAACCTTCCAAAAGTGAATGCACAAGTTCATATTCTGCTATGATTTCATCATTTGCTCACATTTTCTTTCAAAGGGACAACCTCATCTTGGTAAAATCGACAACAGGACAGTGATACTGATGACATTACAAATGACAAGGTAAACAAAAAGGCAAGCCACAGAATGGGAGAAAATATTTGTGATTTGTATCTGACAAATTAGTTACGCCTAAAATATCACAAAAACTCTTACACCTCAAAAATAATACAACCAACCCAATTTTAAAAGTGAGCAAATTATTTGGACACACATCACAAAAAAAAGATCAACAGTCATAAGAGAAAATGTAAATTTAAAACCACAATGAGATACAACCATTAGGGTTAACATTTTAAAGGCCAGCAAATGCAAATGGGGACAAGAATGGGAATGAGCGCAACTCACATACACTGCTGGTGTGAATGTAAAACCACTTTTGAAAAGTTAAGTTTTACTAACAATGGCCAAAACCTGGAAATAACACAAACATCTATCAGATGAATGGATACACAATATACACACACTTGCACAATGGAATAATATTCAGCACAAAACAAGAATAAACTAACCCGTGCAACGTGATGAACTAAAAACATTACTAAGCGCAAAAGGCCACATTACAACTGCATGTATATGAACTTCTAAAAGAGGGAGAACCATAATGACATAGAATATGCAGTGGCTGCCTGTGGCCAGGGGCGGGGGTAGGATGGGCTGCAATGGGGGCAACAGAGAATCTTTTAAAGATGATGAAATGTTCTGTATCTGGATTGTAGTATTTCACAGGTGTGCGCATCTGTTACAACTCAACCAACTGTACATGTTAAATGGATGCAATTTATCATACCTAAATTATGTATCAAAAAGTTGATTTTAAAACAAAGAAGAAAAAAAAGACTGGTCAGGTTAAGAGTCTAAGTAGATGGAGGAACGTGAGACAGCATGTAATCAGTGGAATTTCTACAAAATATAAATCAAGAGTGAGTGATATTTGTTGTTTTCTTTTTGTGGTTCATTTAAAAAAATACTACACATCAGATTCAAAAGTAGTACATAAAATGAAGAAAAGTTCCCTACTCCCCCAGAGACAGCCACTGTGTTCTTCTGAACAATTTTTATGTACGTTTGTCCTAAGACAATTGGATCACTCTCCTCATACACATTCTAAAATTTACTTCTTTTGCTTACTAACTAGTTTAACTTTTCATGTCAATAATAAAGATGCATATGTTGCCTTGGTGGCCCTGTCCATTAACCCTCTGAATTCAGCTCAGGTCATGATCTCACAGTTTGTGGGTTCGAGCCCCATATTGGGTTGTGTTGATAGCTCAAAGTCTGGAGCCTGCTTCGGATTCTGTGTCTCCCTTTCTCTCTGCCTCTCCTCCATTTACACACACACTCTCTCTCTCTCTCAAAAATAAATAAACATTAAAAATTTTTGAAAAAGTAAAGATGCATCAAGTTCTAAATATTATACTGTTTATGTACTATCGTTTCTTTTAGGGGTTCTCTAATAACAAGAGATTTAGACTGTTTAAAGTTTGTCAAAATTACAAACAATGTTATAATGAATATCCACGTACATATATCTTTTCAAGTTCGCAAATTTTGAGTACTAAAAGCTATAGGCATTTTTGGTCTACAGTTCTAAACTGCTCTCTAAAAACATTCAATCTTCAGACTTTTTCCAATAATAGATACATTACACAAAGATGAAAAAGATCTCACCTTGTTTTTAATCTGCAATTTAAAAAATTATGAGTACAGGCGCCTGGGTGGCTCAGTCTATTGAGTGCCTGACTTTGGCTCAGGTCATGATCTCACAGTTTGTGGGTTCGAGCCCCACATTGGGCTCTGTGCTGACAGCTCAGAGCCTGGAGCCTGTTTCTGATTCTGTGTCTCCCTCTCTCTCTGCCCCTCCCCCACTCACACTCTGTCTCCCTCTGTCTCAAAAATAAACATTAAAAAAAATTATTAAAAAATAAAATAAAATAAAATAGATAAATTTTAAAAAATTATGAGTAAACTTGAACTGTTTGTGACTGTATTTTTTTTTTTAATATATGAAATGTATTGTCTAATTGGTTTCCATACAACACCCAGTGTTCATCCCAAAAGGTGCCCTCCTCAATACCCATCACCCACCCTCCCCTCCCTCCCACCCCCCATCAACCCTCAGTTTGTTCTCAGTTTTTAACAGTCTCTTATGCTTTGGCTCTCTCCCACTCTAAACTCTTTTTTTTTTTTTTTTCTTCCTTCCCCTCCCCCATGGGTTTCTGTTAAGTTTCTCAGGATCCACATAAGAGTGAAACCATATGGTATCTGTCTTTCTCTGTATGGCTTATTTCACTTAGCATCACACTCTCCAGTTCCATCCACGTTGCTACAAAAGGCCGTATTTCATTCTTTCTCATTGCCACGTAGTATTCCATTGTGTATATAAACCACAATTTCTTTATCCATTCATCAGTTGATGGACATTTAGGCTCTTTCCATAATTTGGCTATTGTTGACAGTGCTGCTATAAACATTGGGGTACAAGTGCCCCTATGCATCAGTACTCCTGTATCCCTTGGGTAAATTCCTAGCAGTGCTATTGCTGGGTCATAGGGTAGGTCTATTTTTAATTTTCTGAGGAACCTCCACACTGTTTTCCAGAGCGGCTGCACCAATTTGCATTCCCACCAACAGTGCAAGAGGGTTCCCGTTTCTCCACATCCTCTCCAGCATCTATAGTCTCCTGATTTGTTCATTTTGGCCACTCTGACTGGCGTGAGGTGATATCTGAGTGTGGTTTTGATTTGTATTTCCCTGATGTGACTGTATTTCAACTAGTATTTCAACTTTTCTAGTTACTGATCTTTATCTTATTGATGTGAAGTGCTTAATGTAGCAAAGACTGATGACTGACCTCCAGTATTCATCCTTTCCTTATTCCTTGTATTAATAGGACCTTCCCCTCATTGAATTTCAGCTGAGCCTATGTTCATCACCTAATTAGAGACATTTCCTAACCTCTCTTGCAGTTAGAAGTTGCCATGTGACTATGTATGGGCCCAAGGGAAGTGGGAAAAGTGACAGGCACATTTCTCAAGTTGCAATCTGAAAGATAAAGACTAACTGTCCTTACTTTTTAGCAACACCCCTCCCCCTTCCTGCTTTTCAGACAAATGACATTTGTTGACAACAAGTGGAGCAGCCACTATGGACCAGCAGGGAAGCCACACATGGAAGATAACAGAACCAACCCCCCTGCTAGGGATAGCTCCTGTGAGACTGTTAGAGAGACAGGTAAACTTCTCTTTTATTTTAGTCACTGATTGGTGAGGGGCTGGGGGAGGAGGGTGTCCTCCATTGAAGAACCCAACCTATATTTCAGCTAATGCATATATTAATCAAGTTTAACTTAAACTTAGTTTAAATAAACTATAATTACATAATAATGTTAATAATGATGATAGCAATGATTATTTATGTAATTGACTTATCATTGCCACGCACTGTTCTAATTGCTTTGCACATTTTAATAGATATGATCCTCACTATAGACCTATGAAGTAGATACTGTTATTAATTTGATAAATTAGGGAACTGACGCACAGGGACAAAATAACTTGCCCAAGGCCACACAACTCATAAGCAGTAGAGTGTGGACTGGAAGACATGAAGTCTGACTATGGAGTCCACTACATCCTACTCCCTTTCATGGAGATTTCAGAGATAAAATATTATGCCATCACTTACAAACAAGTTAAAGAACAGTTAATAACATGGATAAATAACATACATGCTAAGTGAAAAAAGCAAGATACAAAACTCATACAGTAGCACCAAGTCACCCACCATGATCCCAATTCCGTTTCAGGAAAGTATACAAAATGTGTGCATTAAAAAAGACAGGGAGGAAAAAATTATAAAATTTCAAAATTGAGTATCTCTAAGTGATAAAATTACAGATCACTTAATTTTCATTATAGTTTCTAATATTTCTAAACTTGTATTTCTGTTACAAGAATGAGAAAAATACATTCTAATTTATCAAAATGAAGAAAATATCCCCAAACTTCACACTTCTTCCTTTTAGATAATAATAAAGGATCTTTATTGCTTCAATAAAAATAAACATTTTGCTTTCATTTGTATATATTTTGTGTCGCACTCCCCTCAATAAAAAACAAAATGCGGCTTTTTTTGTATTCAAAAATATCAATAAAAGATCAAGGCCGCTGCAAAAAGAACATAACTTTTTGTTTAGATGAATGAAAATGATCTGCCGTAACATAGGGCACTGACGTATAAACTCCAAGGTCCCATAGCCCTCTGATCTCTGTATAGTAAGAAAAAGTATCTGTAATGTAGCACAAAATGTTAAGGCATACAACATAAAACATATAACATATAACAAAATGCATAATACATATAACCCTGTTTAAACACCAAGACTAACTCTAATAAAAATCATGAAAGTATTATAGATCATCTGAGCCCCGCTTTTTAAAGTAAAAAATTTTAAAGCCTCCAAATCATATTTCTGCTTAACAACGCATAGCTGCTATAAGCCGCTTAATAAAAAGGCCAATAGGGAGGGTAGGGTACTGGCAGATTTAAGTCTTTTTCTAGAGCTGACCACATTTTCAAGTTAATAAATTCTGTAGTAAAGCAGATTATCTCAAAGAATACCTTCTTTGTCAATCCTTGCATAGCAATGAAATAAAAGAAAGCCTCAGAAAAGTTCAGTCATCACTTTTTAAACCTCGAATGCATTAATGAAATTAAGAAAACATATCTGTCAGAGGAATATCACCTATGATTTTTATATATTTCATATTTACATTTTAAACATAGATACAAACTTTTCCTCATTTCTTATTTTTTACATGAAAGTTTTATGTACTATTACATATAATTTTTCAAAGCATATCTCCACCAACGACCACCACTAATTTCACACACAGAAAAAAAACACACGTAAATTTTCCTGTTTTACCAGGCCTTATCTAGAACGTTTCCTCTGAGATGTGCCACATATTAAGCATTTAACTATCAACTATAAAGGCATCACTACATCGATTTATTAGTCTAAATTTACAAGAGAAAGCTGAGTTTAGCATAAAACTGAGAAGTGATTGCCAAGTTTTATAGAAAAAGCTTGATAGATTAAAAAAAAAATAGAACTTTAAGGCTATGTGAATTCAGAGTCCCTCGTGTGACTTATCTGGGCACTAAGCACAGCTTATTTTATTTAGTGTAACTGCAATTTAATTCAGAATATAGTAGGAAACAAACTGCAAAGAAAGGAGTCCCCCAGAAGACTGGTGAGGAGGTACTTTAACCCTTAAGATGTGGTTAAAAAAAAAAAAAAAGTGGTATGTTACACTGAAGGATTTGAGAAATTCTTAGACACTAACTGCCTTTTCAAAGATGCTAACTTTAGGGGCACCTGGGTGGCGCAGTCGGTTAAGCATCCGACTTCAGCCAGGTC
Source organism: Herpailurus yagouaroundi (assembly GCF_014898765.1). Lineage (NCBI taxonomy): Eukaryota > Metazoa > Chordata > Mammalia > Carnivora > Felidae > Herpailurus > Herpailurus yagouaroundi. The sequence continues at coordinate 45,693,297 of NW_024412396.1, read as the reverse complement.
ACGATCTCGCGGTCCTGAGTTCGAGCCCCGCGTCGGGCTCTGGGCTGATGGCTCAGAGCCTGGAGCCTGTTTCCAATTCTGTGTCTCCCTCTCTCTCTGCCCCTCGCCCGTTCATGCTGTCTCTCTCTGTCCCAAAAATAAATAAACGTTGAAAAAAAAAATTTAAAAAAAAAAAAAAAACAAAGATGCTAACTTTAAAACTTATCTGTCACATCATTGGAATCTTTTTTTTTTTTTAACTAAGTTTGCATGGAGGTGAAGTCTATAAATAAGAAAGAAAACCATCCAAATTTTTCCAACTAGGTTCTAAATCATATACTTACAATTCAGCCTTTAAAATTAAATATGATTAACAATTATGCCTGAGTACCTATGATGAAAATACATTTTCTTCTGCTGAAAAAGCCACTAATAAAATCCTTAAAATACCACCTTCAGTGAATTTTTCCACCATGTCTAATGTTACCTGGTAACCCTGACACGCTAGTTAAAATTCAACAGAGAAATAATGGGTTTATGGGTTTACGGCTGTCGTTTATAGTTGTGGTTATCTAGTATGATACCACAAAGTAAAGATGTAGAAAACAGTTAAGGAAAACTACCTAGGCTTAGAATTAAACAATGCCTGACTGCAAGTTTCCTTTAATCCAAAAAGGCTGTTCCTCTGTTGAAAGTAAACCAAGTATTACGTATATATGTGTACATAGGCAAACATTTATATGCACTCAAACATACATATGTATGAATGTATATGTATGCTTGTACGAGTGTTTTATATAAATGCATTATGTGTACACATTTTCATATGTAAATATCGTACATTAAAAAATTTTCAACCGAAGAAGCTAAATTTGGAAGGAAACAATCCTTTCTAAATATTTCATATTTTTAGGGAATATCATGACTCACTTTAACATATTTGAGTATACAGGACCCAAATTCATTTACCCAAAGTTATCTTACCACTGTTAATTATAATCATGAAGAAAATTAAACTATGTAACAAAAATATTCTAGTGGAATATATTATAAAAATCAGTATCTCCACCAATACCTTTAAGTTCAACTGTAGCTCATTTTCAGGATCTTTTTTGGCCAACTTTATATGCTATGGAACAGGTATACACTGTCCACTGATTGCTTGTTTTGTGCTAATTATCACAATACATTCAATTTGGCCGCAGCCAGGTCCCACAGGCCAGTGACTAGCTATTAGAAGGCAGATAAGAAAAAAAATCCAAATTTCAAGACAACATCCTGAATATTCACCCACAGATGCTAAAGTCACTCCAGACTTTACCTTTAGAACTGTCCAGTGAGTTCATATGTACATATTTTCAATAATCTGCAAGTGGATTCAGAATGGGATTTTACCATTAAGGCTTTCTTAGCAAGTTTTTGGGCAAATTAGGTTTTATAGAGAAAAGTCATCTACCACATCATTTTATGTTTGATTTGGCAAAAGTCTAAAAATCCAAAATGGGTCAAAATTAAGCCTTTTATTTTCACAAAGCTGCTACCACAAACCGAATGGGCAATGGTGATGGCCACTGTAATTTCATATGCACAAATTGACAAATCCTCTGTTCAAAGGACTTTGAGTGAACCTGAGAGAAATAGCGATAAAAAGATATCAACTGAGTATTATTTGTAACTAAAAAAGTATCACCATTCTAATTCAAAGCAAGTAACCAAATTGAGGACCCTCCTAATAAACTCCCTTGCTTCTTCAAATTGTAAACTCAAAAGCAAAAGCACTCTGAAATTAAAATGTTTTACTGCCTTCTCTTTTTATTTAGAAATCACTATATATGCCAATGTTATAAATATCTTAGATGACCATTTTCAGGTTTCTGTAAGATTTGCTAAGGATAATTATTTTCATCAATATGCTTGTCTAATTGTTAACTTTCTATAACGAAGGATTTTACAAAATGGGAAATGTCAACAAATGGCATATGAAACGTTATTATATCTAATTCGGGCACCTTATACCACACATCCTTCTAGCCAAGGTGCCAAGTGGATTATCATCTCTATAAATGAAACACAGCTATAACAAAACAAAATCACTGGGAGCAAATGTGGTGCTTTCAATTGTGTATTTTTTAATAACAAAATTATCTTCATTGTTTTTCATTTTCTTGTTACTAATCTGCATTCTGAACACAAGATGGATTTACAGAGAAATAGAAACTAAAGAATAAAATACTCTATATTTTATATACTTTGTATATATTTTACATACAAAGTATAATATAAAATACTGTCTGTAAAGTACAAAAGAGGTATCTGAGTGGCTATACATTACTGAGGTTTTAAACTACACCACCCCTCTGAGAATAAACTACTTAATAACTTATATTAATATTTATAGGTATATTAACAGGAAAAAAAAAACTTGATGAATTTATTGATATTAGTGTAGAGCCATGGTGTCCTCAGAGTACTGCATTTAGGATTACGTAAGTCTATCTCAGGTGACAGACACTGAAATGAAATATAGAATACCCAAAAGAAAGATTCCATAGCAACAGACCATCAGAAAGTATCTTTGCCCTTCCTGCAGCACATTCAGCAAATTCAAAGAATTTAAGATTTAATCAAAATCATTTTTCAAAAAATCAGCATTTCCCCACAGAGTACAAGTGCCAACGAGTAACAGGACTGCCCGAATCATTTTAAGAGAACACTAAAGCATGAACATTAATACTTTTAACTATCTACCAATAATATGCTAAAAACAACAAAACAAAACAAAACAAAACAGTAAAAGTTGAGAGAAACCGAAAAGGGAAAGCAAGTCAAATTTTCCTCACACATAGGACAAATCCTATAAAAAAGTGCTCTTATGCATAGTTCCAAATGAAGCTGTCTCACAGAAATTGCAATCATTGTTACCCATCATCTGCTGTATTACAGTTTTGTATCACCAAGATTACATAAGGCCTGCATACCAAGTTCATCGTGCAAACTGCTGCCGCCTACAGCAGATGCATTGTCATGTGATGCTTCTAAGTGGACACTCCCATTTCTCACCAGCAAGGAGGCACTAGCACTGAGCACTGCAGCCTGGGAAGGGGGGCGGGACTGGACTTTGACCTGGGCTGTGGACTGCTGGCCTTGCTGACCATCTTGAAGGCTAGGAAAAAACATGGATTGGGGAGACATTACAGGGAAGAAAAGAAAAAAACAACAGCTAGAATGAAGTCAATATAGAAAATGGATTTCAAAATGTAACCTGATTTTTTCAATGTAACCTAAGAAAGCTAACAAACTTTGCAACATATACAGATTACACTGCTGTCTTAAATCTTCTGGTCCTTAGAAAACCGAGTCATTGTGATGAACACAGCAAACATTTAATGTATATGTAAACTAACCAATCTGTGACTTTTCCCCACCCCAAGCCAACAAAATTCTAGTGTAAGGAAAAAGAAAGCAGCAAAGAAAAACAAGCACATTAACTATATATGGGGGTTGTAGCTGGTCCCCAAGAGATAAATCCTCTTTGTCAGTTTAAATATGCACTTTTCTTTATAACCTTTATAATTCTAGAATTGTTCTTTCAAATATTCTGGCATCTCGAATTCACAATAAAACAAAGTTTCTATGCACCTGAAAACCAAAGAATCCTTATCAAATGCTACCAAGGTGACAATTTTCAATCAAAAGAAAATCACAAACTAGTGCAAGAGAAATGGAATAACAAACATCGACTCAACCGAGTGAAATACAAATGACTGCTGGGATGCTGCAAGTATGATTAATTTATAAAGTATTTTTTCTATGAAAAGCCTGCGTATTTTTTAAATAAAGCCACACAGGCTCTGTATACATGTTATTACCTTCTCCAACCCATTTCATCATTTCATTAACAAGGGCCCATCATTTTAGAAAATCTTAAAAATATTTTGGAAACCTGTAATTTCTCAAGGGATATTACAGTCTTTTTTAAATCTTACAGAATTCTGTTAATATATTATTAGTATTTTGTTATAGACTTGCCATTTATTAAAACTATCAAATCTAAATATCTAAACATCTATAATTAAGAAACTATTATATTCTTAACTCATTTTATATTTTAGATGTTTAAAATACTATGAATTTTAATGTGCTTAATACTCAAATTTAAATCAATGAAACTCATGAAAATATTTTGAGTATAATTATTATATGTCATTCTCTACATGATGTTCAAAGTAACTGCATTGTTATTAAATTAGACCTTTGAGTAAACAACCACAGCAAGACTGCTGCATAGGATGGCCTTATTCAGTTATTTTATCATTTTTTTGAGTACCAACTTCTTTCTAATGTTCTGAATTCAATGCAATGATTTCTCTGATGCCTATAAAATAAACTCATCTTTATGGACAGTGAAGAAAGCTGCAATTTAAAGTAACCATGTAATAAAAGACTAAGTAGAAAACACTGCTTATGCTGCTGAAGCCTGTGGTTATGGCAACAGAATACACTTTGGAATCACACTGTCTGATAAAGTAACCACATGTGACTATCTACACTAAAATTTTAGTTCCACAGTTCCACCAAGCTCATTGCAAGTGCTCAAGAGCCACATCAAGTAGCTAGTGGCTGCCGTAGTGAAGAGCTACCGGAGTGGGCAAAAGCTAGTAGTGTCCACCACACTGGACAGTGTTAATTACATAGATCTTTCTACCACCACAGAAAGTCCTACTAACCATTACTACCTGGAACATTCATAGTTCAGGCTTCTTTTAGAGCCAACAAAAAGTATACACTCTAAATAGAGCAGAGGAATGTGTGGAACACATGAAAAAACCAAGTCCACACAATGTTGACTTGTTGATGCTTACTTGCATTATTTTTTTAAGCTGTAACTATAAAGGTATTCGTTTAATAACTCCTTTGGAGTAGATGTTTGTACAACTGACATAAATCGAGAGATGATCTTGGGAATTAATGGAATCAAATATCGTTGTATTTTCCATACATATATAATAAGTCTGTTACTCTTCCTCAAAATCCAAAGTTATTTACAAAGCTTACCAAAATGACCAAATCTTACAAGGGAGAAAATTCTGACAAAAAAGGTGTTTTAAGTAGTTCAAGTACTATGTCCCTTCCGATTCTGAATTGGAAGACAGAAGAATTTTATACAATATGTACTCAACAAATATTTCTGTCCTTTTTTGTTTTTACTTAAAGTCAAAAACAAAGGTGCTATATGGCAGTTAGGTGTATTTTAATGTGAACACATTTGAGAATACAATAATCCTCAATATACCCATATATACAAAAAGGTTTCCAAAGTATTAGGCAATGCATGAAAATCGATTCCAGAATAAAGAAACAAAAGAAACTAGTGAAAATCTATGTGGCTGTCAAGGTTTTGAACATCAAAAGCTAATCATAAATGTTTATGTCCCTTGAATTCCTGTTTTGAAAATCCTTCAACAACCAAAAAACCTCTCATTTTTACAGAAGTTGGTAGGAAAACTATTCCTGGATGTTTGTACTTTACCTAACTAATAACCGACAGGAGCTAATATTTTTTAGAGTACCAATTCTCTATCAAAACTACCAGTTTGAGAAAAGGTAGCAACTATTTTACAACATAGTAAAAGGAAAGATAGAAATTTAGGTCTAACTATTGGCTATCAATAGTATCAATGACATGCAATCTTACCCATTAACATTTCCAATTTAAATGGCAGAAAAACAGGGGCCTCTGGGTGGCTCAGTGGGTTAACTCTTTATGTCAGCTCAGGTCACGGTTAGTGAGTTCAAGCCCCCACATCTGTCAACACAGAGCCTGCTTGGAATTCTCTCTCTTGCCCCTACCCCACTAGTGCTCTCTTGCCCCCTCTCTCAAAAATACAAAAATAAAGTTTAAAAAATAATAAGGAATAGCAGAAAAATATAGTTGGTCTTGGTCTTTCTTTCCTCTGTACCACTTATTTAGAATTTGGCACCTTCTGCCTTATATCGTTGGTTATTTTTATTTGTGTCTCCATGATGAAAAAGTAAACTCTAAGAGTATCATCACATTATTCTTATGAATCTGCAGATTCCAGAGAATACTCAAAGGAATGCCTTGAACACAGTACACAAACAACAAATATTTGGTGGATTTTCCTGAGTACCACAAAATGATCCCTATGAATTTCTAATCATGTATTCTGTTACTACTATGACCTTATTTGATTACAGATCTTTCAATCTTCTAACACTTTAAAAAAAAAAAAAGATCTAAGAATAAGATAAAGCTTTTGTCCCCTCCCCAAATGCAACTAATTTTTCATTCCAGTCCATTAACCAGAGTTCTAAAAGATACCATATTTGGGTTGATAAAAATAGATAAATATGGAACTCTTAATACTAGTACTATAAAATTTTTAAATATTAATCTTTGCTTTTCTCTCTAGTAACTGAGAACTGGCAAGGGCCTATCGAAGCTACCTACGAGACTAACTTAATGAAAAGGACACTTAAAAATAATTCTGAAACAAGACATTCTAACAATTATTTTAAAAATCTGCATTTTCCCTTCAGGAAGAAATTTATGATTCACTCACAATCCTTGAAAACATACAATTTACCAAGTTGCTTTTGACTGTCAATTACTTGAACTATTTATTAAAGTTTAAAATAAGTTAGTACATTTTACTGGTACTTATATAGTAATTGTAATTAAAGTACTGTCACTCCTATTCCATTTCCTTTTGACAAACAAGTTTTTCAAGTTTTCCATGACCATGCAATCCTATATTTACTTAAAGATGAGAGTATTATTATGTAATTCAAACAGAATTAACACCAATATTTTCTACCTGAATATTTTTGCAATTTAAAAAAGATTTTATCTATTGGTGTTTTTAATTTCTCTAAGCTAAATTGTATCTTATTTCATCCATGATAAAGTCACCTATTTAAGATACATGTAAAGTTTATGCTGGAAATATCCTAGAATCTTAACAAAATCTGCACACTGACTACTAGAAGATTACCTGCCAAAAATTCTAAAGTGAGTGCTTTACAAGTAAGAATCACGCCATTATCCTCATTTGAACGGTGATGTATTTAAAACCCTACAGAATTCTACATGATTGGCTGGAGTTAGCACACAGTTCTTTAATATTCCACCAGGCAAAGAAAAAAGTAATTTGTCTGCGTTTGTTGGGTAAGTGGGATCCAGCAGGCTTATTTGTGGCAAAGAATGAAAGGGTTTGCAAAGACCAAAAAAAGAAGGTTAAAATAAAAAAAGGGATTAATAAACAGCACCATGGAGTAAGAAAGCAAACAGGTCTATGGCAAGTGTTATTAAAGGGGCAAAATGAAAAGGTTAGAAAAAACAAAACAAAAAGTAAAATGAAATGCTGAGCTCTTTCTGCAGGTTGGGGCTAGACCCCAAATCCATCAGCAAAAAGAAGTTAATTCAGGGAGCAGAAGGGGAGGGTTCATAAAAGGCAAAGGTGCTCAGAAAAAGGTTTCTAGACCAAATGTTTTTTTAACTGGTGCCTTCCCATTTTCATATTTTCAATGTTGGTTTAACTAATCCATACTACTTCTTACAGAATTATGTATTACTGCAGGATTAATTAGGAACATGACCCACAAAAGGTGAAGCTCCTGATTGTAATGTAAAACCCAGAAAAAATAAGCAAGTCTTAAATTCTAGGGAAATGTAAAGAGAAAGATTTTGTTACTCTCAAGAACAGGATTTTAACAAGGGAAGGGGGTCAGCTCTTCTGATCTACCATGTATTCAACAGGAGTTGTTTCACTAAGTGTTCTTTTTGAATTCCAGATTAAAATGTAGGAAAATAATTTGGTAATGGTGATTTTTAACACAGAGATTAATGAGAGTATATGGTATTTTATGTGCACTGCCTAAGCAAGCACATGTAAAGCATTTTTGTCCATATTTGTATTAAAGCATAAGCATAAATGTTTTGATGTGTAAGACATACTTGAGAATAAAACACTAAAAGTTTAATGGAAAACTATTCCCAATATTATAAATAGATGTTTTCTTAATTAGGAATATTGGGAAATGCAAAAAATGTTTTTCTTCAGCACTAGTAAAAGTGGAGAAATTCAACACAGATATATACAAATATATACATATATATCCAATTGACCATACTTTGCCATAGAGTATTTTCGTCCCATGTCATTTACCAGGTTCTACTGATTATGAAATAAAAGATACAAATTTTTAAGCAATACAAAATATATATTTTAGTGAAATAAAATAAACTGGCTTATCAAGCTGAGGTCAGTTATCTGTATTCCTCAACAAGCTCACCACTCATCCCATAATTGTTCCTATTAAACTGATCAAGATGTTGGGGAAAAGATGCTGAAATAATATTAATAGGGAGTAGAAAAAAAAAAGAAAAGCTGACTTAAGGCCTCTATTTACATTTATAGAGATGCCCTAAAGTAATTTTGCTATTTAAAATGGACTAACCCAATCTGATCGTTTTGTCTAAACAGTGCAACGCAAGGCATGCAGAATGCAGCAGGCTCGTGGTCACATGCAGAGAAAGCCCAAAGAGCTTAAAACTATAGGAGAAACTGGAGGGAAAAGAAAAAGCAATTTGAATGCTTTCCTGGCACTGACAGAACAGGTTAGAAGGTCTGTTACATGCATGCTAAGCTTGGTGGAATTTTAAAATACCATACCTGAGGGGTGATCCGATGAGCAATGTAGGAGGGGTAGGGTTACTCCCTGCATTGTGCCGGCGCCGTACTGCCTGGCGCCTAAATGTGCTGCGTTCACGGCGAAATGACACTGCCTCCTCGCTGGCCTGTGCTGCTGTATCAAGATAGACTTAGGTCAAATAGGAGCCTAGGTCAGAGATGTAAATAGCAGCTGAGCCTGCCTCTCCCGTCTTCCCACCCTCAAACGTACAGGGAAGCTATCTGCTTGAGCCCAAGGGCTTTCATACATACACTGTTAATATGGCGCATCAAAGAATACACAAGACATACACATTGTTTATTTAAAGATAATTGGTTCTTTAAAAATAATGTTTTTGATATATCTGGCCTCACCATCTTCTCTTCAAACTCAATTTCCTATTTTAATATCTCCATTGGTTTAAACCTTCATCTAGGGGCTCCTGGGCGGCTCAGATGGTTAAGCTCGAACTTGATTTTGGCCATGCTCTCACGGTTGGTAAGCTTGAGCCCCCCATGTCCGGCTCCAAGCTGTCAGTGCAGAGCCTGCTTGAGATTCTCTCTCCCCCCAAAATAAATGAATAAAAAAACTTTGAAAAAATAAAAAAAGAACTTTGAAAAAAAAAATACAAATAAATCACACACTCTTGAATTAAGTCAACTTCACAAGTGCAATATTTGTTAGTTCCAACTAACAGGAATGGGGCATTATTTTCCTACTGTCAAGAGGACAGTAGAAGCAAACAATAATACTGCATTTTTTAAATATTTATTTTGAGGCAGAGAGAAAGAAAACACGAGTGGGAGAGGGGCAGACAGAGGGAGAGAGAAAGAAAATCCCAAGCAGGCTCCACACTGTCAGTGCAGAGCCCAGCACGGGGCTCAATCCCGTGACCGAGAGTCCATGGCTTGAGCCGAAAACAAGAGTCAGACGCTTAGCTGATAATACTTCATTTTTGATGCCAGAGGTAAGGAAGCTATTCATCCCACGCTGCACTGTGGCATAACTTTGGCAGCTTTTTAAATGTTTAATTCAAGACAGCATGGACATATCTTAACTGTGAAGTAGTGAGCTGCCATGAAACTTTATTCAACTCTACGCCAGCAGCACAGGTCCCCTCAACATTAGGAAGCAAGTATCAGCAAAACAGCAAGTACAGATATTCATAGTTTAATCCAAAAGCGATAAAGTACAAACTAAAACCAAATATGCAACAATGACAAATACACAACCATGGCTTAATAGAGTCACATAAAATTTTATAAAACCATTCTAATTGACTGATTTCAGTTTCTAGAACAAAATGCAAAATGATGCTTTATCTATGTGAATTTAAAACAATGGTTTCCTAGTGATCTAAATATTTTAGGGATAATTTTGACTTTGACAAAGGGTATCTGCATACTAAATATAAATAAACACAAAATGTAGTACAGAAACATTCTTACAAAACATTTTTCTATTAAGTATTATGAAAAAGATTACAAATCCAAGAATGTTGCATTCAGATTTCAGTTCTATTGCAAGTTTTCTTGACATTTTAAAAACATTACTAATTCTCAAATAATTCTTCTGCTTAGCAACAGCCATTTCCATCAATTTGGATGTTGATTTTGATAAAGTATTCTTTTTAATGTTTACATTCTGTACCCCTTCCTCAGACTGCACTGGTGGGTATTAGATTAGGAATATATGCACTACCTTCAAAAGGATAACTGTCTCTATGTAGCCACTTTCTTCTACTGCAGGAATGACAAACACAACTATTTCACCCATCTGGCAAGCTTCCGCCAGTAAAAAAGTAGAAGTCACAAATGACAGAACGCCTACTTATTTTTCAGCTCACATACTACAGTGATATTCTAAGTTAGTCAACTAAATAAGAAGTTACGTTTTGCGGCTTTGGCTCCAAATCAGACTGGACTCCTAATATTTCTTTTCTTTTTTTCCCCTCCAGTTTCACTGAGATATAATGAAAAATCCTTTAAATGTGAAAAAGCTGTTACTTGTGATATAAAAGCTCATGTACACAAAAATTACATGTGACCTGTGAGAACAAATGATCATTAAACCTGGTCATCTAGAACGTGCTGTCCCCAACACGGTAGCCACTAGCCATATGTGGCTACTTAAAAGTAAATAAAATTAAAAATTGAGTTTATCAGATCCATAAACCACATTGCAAGTGCTCAAGAACTACATGTGCCTAGTGGCTACCAATATTGAGAACATTTCCTTCGTCACAGAAAGTTGTACTGGACAGTGCTGATCTAGAAATTCAAGGACACCTTTCTGTCACCACCATCTACAAAGCCTACTGTATGCTCTGCCTATTCCTGACAACTATGATTTCAGTAAGAGGAAACTGCAACCAGCACTGTCACAAAGGAGAAACTATACTGGCAGGCAGTCACTAGATAAAGGATAAAACAAGCCACTTGCAGGAAGAAATGAAAACTTACATGAGTGACTGTTAATGGCTCTCAGACATCAGCAATGTTAACTGAGGTTATGGAATTTAAAACCACTTCTAAAACTCAACTCAAGACACTTTGTGAACTTATATTGAAGATTTCCATTTTACTGGAACAAACTACTACTCAATTTACAGGTCAATTCACTTCATTAAGAAACTTTCAAACATTCTCTCTAGTTTTAGATAACCAGAATAAGAGTAAAATTTACCCAGATATAATTTAAGGAGAATAATTCAATCCATAAAATGTACTAAAATTACTCTGAAGGATTTGGATAAAAGCAAAATGTCATCATTGAAGACTGAGAATAAATAGAAAGGAGGGAAATAGGAAACATTTTCTTTATTATCTTCCTTCTACTGAAGACTTAATGGTGTTAATTTTAAGTAAAAGCTAGTTATTGCATAATACCAAGAAGAAAACACAACTATTAGTGTCCATTTATAGTCACAATGTCCTTTGGCTTCTTCAGAAAAAAAATTTTTTTTTTTTTGCTATTATTGCACTATTCATATTTTGTCCTCTGCAAAAGAACTACATAATACTACTCTCTTAATAAAATAGTTTTAGAAACACTCTAAGATGAAAGTTTAGACATCCTCTGAACAATGTATTAAAGTGGAGTTATGATTACTGCCTACAGTGTCCTTGTAATATTCAGGGTGTAAATACCTAATGCTAAAAGAATTTTCAATGTTTACTATAACAATTACTTTAACAATAGCTAGGATCACACATTCAACTGAAAACACTATGCCATAATTTATGGTCACAACAAATAAAACTAAACCATGCCCCCTGAAAAACGTACTACTAAATCAAAACATCTCTATTTGGAATAGGGTCCAAAGGGGGCCCAGTTCTACTAGCGCCGAGGAAAGCAAAGTGTCTTTAAAAAAGCTTAAAATAATTTGCCACAAGCATATTCAATCACATTAGTTATAGCTACACTTGCTGAAAATTCACTTCTACAACCCGAATGTAATAAATTTTTTAAATCTTTTAACTTTGTAAGAGAAAGAAACAAAGCGCACACACACACAAATCTTTGAACTAAGGAACCAAACAGGAGGGAGAAAACACTTTAAAACCTGGTTTGGGGGGCACGTGGGTGGCTCAGTCAGTTGAGCATCCGACTTCAGCTTAGGTCATGACCTCACGATTCCATGAGTTCGAGCCCTGCATCAGGCTCACTGCTGTCAGCGCAGAGCCCCCTTGGGATCCTTTGTCCCCCCCTCTCTCTCCCCCTTCCCTGCTCATGCTCTCTCTCACAAAAATGAATAAATAAATAAACAAAACCTGGTTTTGAAGTTGACACTGCTTTTGAATTGTGACACTGCTTAAAACTCAGTATCTTCTGGCAAAAAAAAAAAAAAATGAAATTAACTAGAATAAGAGCATAAAACACAAGTAAGAAAAATTTAACACTCTAGGTACAACCAAATTTAAAGCATGTATAGGTATAGGAGGGGGAAAAACATTCAATGGACTCAAAAACCATGAATAACAAGAAAGATTTGAAAATACTTTCAAGGACATATACTTAGACAATTGTGAATTTTTTAATGTATATTTTTAAAATTACCAAGTCTTGACTTTTTAATCATTTCTTTGTGTTAGCAAACTTCAACAGACTGAATTACAAGCCCAGCAAGTTTAAGAACCTTGGATCATGTAGCTCTTTACTTTTGAGGTAGTAATACAATCACTCAAGTAAATTTAAACATTTACAGGGTACCTAAGGGCAATTCCTGTACAAGGCACAGATAGCCTAAGACATTTTAGACAGCTGTGGTATGATCTATTCTTAAAGATCAAATAAAAAACAAAATCCACAATACATATACCTCCCACCTCAGGAGTTACTTCTCAGTTACCTAAATGAGTTAAGGAAAATTCTCTAAATCCTATATTGAATTGTTTTAGTACGATTATTTATTTTTATAGTGAGGATACTGAAATAGACTATCAGTTTGTTTTACTCTGTGAATGAAAAGAGGAAAAGCATTAAAGGCAATGAGTAGTTTCACAATGGCAGGGAGGTATATTGCAGCCGCTCTGGAAAACAGTGTGGAAGTTCCTCAAAAAATTAAAAATAGATCTACGAAAAACAAACAAACAAAAAGATCCACTCTATGGCCCAGCAATAGCACTGCTAGGAATTTACCCAAGGGATACAGGAGTGCTGATGCATAGGGGTACTTGTACCCCAATGTTTATAGCAACACTTTCAACAACAGCCAAACTATGGCAAGAGCCTAAATGTCCATCAATGGATGAATGGATAAAGAAATTATGGTTTATATACACAATGGAATACTACTTGGCAATGAGAAAGAATGAAATATGGCCCTTTGTAGCAACGTGGATGGAACTGGAGAGTGTTATGCTAAGTGAAATAAATCATACAGAGAAAGACCAGATACCATATGTTTTCACTCTTATGTGGATCCTGAGAAACTTAACAGAAGACCATGAGGGAGGGGAAGGAAAAAAAAAAGTTAGAGAGGAAGGGAGCCAAACCATAAGAGACTTTTAAAAACTGAGAATAAACTGAGGGTTGATGGGGGGTGGGAGGGAGGGGAAAGTGGGTGATGGGCCTTGAGGAGGGCACCTGTTGGGATGAGCACTGGGTGTTGTATGGAAACCAATTTGACAATAAATTTCATATTTAAAAAAATAACAATGGCAGGGAGGTATAAAAGAGCAACACATGGCAAGGTAGGAGGTGAAGGTTATCCATATTCTATCTCAAATATTGGAAAGTTGTAAGCATCAGTATGTACAGAAAAAGACGCCACAAAAACATGTCAGTCATGCCGCTGATTGCTTAGTGAGAGGATTCATAGGTGATAAGTGACTTTCTAGTCCCTATGCACAGTTGTGGCTGGCCTCTTGTGATGGCTCGATTGCTATTAAATAAATAAAAATTTAGACAGAAAAAAAACTGCTCAAGAAAGGTGTTATTTTCAGTGGGGAGTGTTTATTAGAGGAAAAAGTAAATATGAGAAGACTGCAAGTAAAAAGTTGTGTTTTGGTACCTCAAACAGAAAAGCAGCAAATGCTAGTAGGAAATGAGACATGAAAGAAAGGCGAAAATACACACAAGTATATGTACATCTCAGAAAAATAAAAGATATAAGCAGACATCCTGAAATACACTGCCATTTGATCTAAACGTCTCTCCCCCTCTTACTTCCCATGTCAGCCAAGGATGATGCCAACACCGGCGTGCCAAGGTTTTGTTCTAAAATAAAACGAATACTCATCAGTGTTATCTTCTGGGAGGCCAAAGCACACCGAGAATGTATGGCACAACCTCAAAGCATTCATTCCACATTAAACAATTTCAAGCTGCGAACATATTTCAAAGGACTAATCTACTTTTTGATAAGTAAACCAGCACACAACAGCAACCAACGACAAAGGATTAGCTGTGTCTTCAGTGAGAGAAAATCTCCATGTCCTACTGGTATTTTCCACAATCCCAGACAGCCAAACAAATACAGATGGGCAGACAAAATGCTTTCAAGAAATTAGATGATACACTGGAGTCATGATTCACACACAACAGTTCCTAAAAGAGTTTCAGGATTCCTTATCTCAGAGGTGGCTCCAAATGTTTTTTTAATCCTATGCAAGTGGTATGAGACATATAGACTCTTCCAGAAAACTGCACTCAAACTATTTTGCATATGTTTTCTGAGATTCACCTAAGAAGGGGTCATTAGTGAAGAATATCTATTTGAAGTGACATAGATTTGAAAAGGGAAACTTCCTTACAAATGACAAAAAGGCATCAGTGTCTTAGTTCTCACACTAAACCTGTAATTTACAGAGCACTTTTACAAATCTAAGCTCACTAGAATCTGATAGTTAATGCTGAGACAGACCTAAACAGTTATTCCTGTTTTACACCTGAGAAAACTGAGGCACAGATTTAATGACTTGCCAAGAGTATCCAGTTAATAGAGGTGGTATTAAAATGTAACTGTTTGATTCCTCATCCAGAACTTCACTGCTACCAGAAAAAATACATATATATATAGTGTAATGTCTGCCCCTACCACACAAAATCAGGCATGGGCTGGTTCAGGGAATTCTATACACTAACCCTCACTTGCCTCATCAATAAAATACCTCTTCTTCATACTGCTTTAAGAGTAGACAACTTTTCCAAGCACATGAAGTATCCAAATCTGTTCACTACACTGAATGAGCATCTTTCTCTGTGGTTTGATGTCTAAGCTTTCTTCTCCACATAGACTGATAGAGCCTTTCCCTTAAGCGGGGCCAGTCACATGAACACTTATCAGTGCGCCTACTACAATACAGTGTTAAGTTAGGATCCCACAATGTCCTTCAACACTATCAAATTCCCAAGACAGTTTACCCCTGCATTTAATGACCCACCTGCTGTGTTCTGCTTGGGTTTGTGTGGTCATTCCAGCTTCTCCTTTCGTGCTGGTGGCGCATTTCTATTGTTGTCATTACTTTAGCTTCTCCAAGCACCAATTCCCTTCTACTACTTTGCTTCTTCTCACTTGCCACATGGAGTGACAGATGAGAAATTTAATGTATTGGAATTCAGAGTCCCTCTGTTTAGTAAGGTACAAAAGCTTTAATTCTCATGTTCTTGTCTATTCAGGGGTCTTTCTAAGATTCAATGATATTTGGATTCAAAATAACCTCCAATTTACACAGATGGCACAAACTCTCATAAATTATTTATGGAGATTTGGTTTTTCTTTGAGTACAGTGATATTTCCTTAACAAAAGATTACCTTTGGTTCCCAAAAGAAATATAACAAGATCCTATTTCATGCTTATAGAGTAGGGGCTCAAACATTACATTTGAAATAATTTTCCCGAACAGAAAAACAGAGGTTAAGAAATTCAGAAAAATATTACGAAGTATAATAGAGCAAATATAAACCTTTCCATTCTGGTTGTTCTTTATAATCTGTTGAATCAAGCAGTAAATCAAGGGACGCAAAAGAAAATGGTTTTTAAAAGTAATGCAGGTACCAAACGACACTTCTACCATATAGAACTTAATTGTACTTTTTCCTTCGAATATTCACCATCAGTTATTAAAGACATGCTTTATCATTATAAAAGAATTAAATGCAAAAGAGATCAACACAAAAGGCCTTAGCTTGCATCTAAAACTCTTCTCCCACCTAAGCAGAAAAACTGATGAAATCCAATTTTAACCAAAGTACTTGATTAATGGTGAAAAGTCCTACGAAAACAATCATTTGCTATGTAACGGAATACCAAGAGAGAAGTTATAGGATATATTATGGCCAAAATAAGATAAAATCCATATTACGAGATTACATGTTCATGTTTTTCTGCTGGTATTATGTAAGAAATCAGGTATTATGTAAAAATTCTTACTTTTACTATTGCTGAGTCTCACAATGGCACGATTAGAAATCTCTAATATATTTCTATATTTCATCATTTTCTTCCACTTTAAGGAAAGGACACATCTGAGTAGCAGAACAGCGGTCTGTATAATCGAAACAGTAGCACTATTAAGCATTTCGTGTGGGCCAGGCAGTGTTCTAAGCATCTGACATCTATGAATTCCTCACAGCAACCCTGTGAGATGAGGAGGCTGAGGCTACAAGAAGATAGACAGCTTTCCCACAGCGGAGCCCGTGTGCCAGCACGGGTGTCCAACATCATGTCATTATGTTAAGTCACCTCCTATGTTAAGAGTATTTCACTTTAGTACTTTAGAGTACATTTTCTAGATCTCGTCCTTCCACACTGCCAACTCCACTAACTACGCTTAAAAAGAAAACAAAATCATTGGAGAACTCATCAACACCTCCAAGTTCATTAGAATAAAATCTATTTGTGGCTTACGTACGGCCACATGAACGGTCAAGCAGCGTCCTGTTTTGTTGACACATTTCAGAGTGTAGTATGTAGGAAGAGACAGCCCAGAAAACTGTCTTCTAAACTGCTAAAAAGGACTGTAACAATTAATGTCGATATAAATAAATCTTTAACAATTGAGATTTTATACAATTTTTAAATGAGAACCAAAACATATCCCCTCTCTCACTACCTCCAATCTTCCAAAAAGCCCAAACAAAACCCTAATGAAATGTGATCAAACCAATGAAACACAAACCCTTCACACATTTAAGCTGTTTAGTTTTACTCTTATTTTATTCTAAACATAAATGAAACTCAAATAAAAACAGCCCCTACAATGTTCTTCCTTTGGCAAAAAAATGTTTTTTAACAGCCCGTCACGTCAAAGTACATGGAAATTTTTAGTTCATTACCTGCTTCTTATTAACATTCAATGACTTGTTTTTTTAAAAATAAGAACACAAACAAAAGAAGACAAAACCTGGAATCTGGAAAAGCATGAGCTCATAGCAGTCAAAGATCTGCACCGAAAAGCAAATAAAACCTTTCAGGTAACTTTTCCTAAAAATTGGAACACCTCATATTCCCTGTGAAAAAGAAATGGCATTTTAAATTCAAAGACATAGAGACTTACTATAGCTCTTGTACATATTTTTTAGTATTTACATTTCAACAGTATTTAGAACAGCAGTATTTTTCTATCATAGCATGCTCACTCTTAAAATTTACTTAATGACACCTTGAAAAATTAAGCTCTATTTTTAAACCCAATGGTTTCTTATAGGTCATGAACATATCTGATATGCTTTGTGTGAGAAATCACTAAAAGCATTTCAAAAGACTTTTTATAAAAAACAGAATGATACCCACCCACACCAAAGGTTTAAGGGAATTTAATTACTATGCTGTCACCAAATGGTTATAATCACTTCAGATATAATTAGTTCTCAATACTTAAGTTTGATAGACTGTTTTCTTCTTTAGGTACCAAAGATCATTTTTTTGCATTCTCATTAGAAATTAGTCTTTATCAGAAATGGCATCAAAGGAAATAAGAGAATGTTTTACAAGATACCAGCCTGAATACAGGGGATGGGAGTGGAGGGTGAAAAAGCTATGGTTCCAGCAACAGAAGACGTCAGGGTTCTTCTGATCCTGCTCAAGAACCAGATTCCGTAAAATCCGCAACAGAATGAACTGACTATTCTGGGTAGGAGGAAACAGGAAGAAACACCTCCGAAAGAAATAAAACGTCCAAAACACACTGGCAATATAAAATCACCCACTGAATTCTGCACAATATACCATAAGTCTGAAGTAAATAAGCTATCACTTTAATCAAACACCATCAGTGTTATCACAGGGAGCATCACGTATCCACTAATGGATACTAAATGCCAAATTAAACTACATTGATTTAATCAACTTGAAGTGTGACGCTAACGGAAAAAAAATGGTTAATGCCTGAAACTTGAGTAAGGGAGAAGTAAAACCAAAGAGACAAACAAGGCACAAGTTTTCACAGTACATAGTCAGAGATAAAGTAATATTTGGCAAAATCTTACTGGTTGAGGTATCTAACTCTGAAAGCTCAGTGGCACACACTGTATAGGAGATGATTGAAAATGGTTTGTGATCTAATAAATTTCTACATTTTGTTGTTGCTACTATTGTACAATGAAAGAAGACAACCAATTTTGGTCAGTCCTGGTAAAACATTAAGAGGTGGCAACTGACTTTGAAAAACCCAAGGCCAAGAAAAAATTGAAACCTTTTCTGACATAAGCATCTCCTACACAGAAGAAAGTTTACCAACACAGCGGAAGGAGGGACAGTAACACAAAGCCTATTTTATATATTTTAGTAAATACCACTCTAATTGATAGTACCCACGACCGCAGTGAGTCTCAGGGAACTCTCCTCCAGTCATTTACTTACCTCCACTGCCCGCATCTTGCTCTTCGCCTTCAGGAAACGCAACCTGGCTTGGCAAGCTATTCCTAGACCGAGTGACCGTCTCTAACTGGGAAGCCCGGCCCAATAACGATAGCTCATCTAGCACCTCTCCCTCTTTGGCCTCGAGATCAGATTTTGAAGTGGTTAAGGGTTTTATACTTTCGGGTGCCATCAGCCTATTGGAGTCATTCAAACACGCTACTGTGCCACTGTCCAGGCTCAACACTCGGGCCCGCGTCTTGGCACTATTTGTGCTGGAAGTCCGACGTGTCGTCCGCTTTTTGCAAGTTCCTTCGGGACCCGGATGGCCTTTGTGTGTGTGCTCGGAGTCAGTGCCCCTTTCTTTCGGGACGTGTTTGGTCTTTAGAGCACTGCATCTGCCCTCCGGAGACTGACATGAATGAGAAGTGGTGCTGGAAGAGCTATCGCTGCTGACCTGGTGAGCAGACTGCACACTTGATGCTCTGCTCAAGTCACTTTGGTCGCTAGAGTCCTCATCGTGACAGAATATAGCACTATGTGGCTTTGTGCCAGCAACACCTCGGAAGGACACATAGTCCCTATGCCGACTTGAATCAAAACTGCTGGCCCGTTTTTTTCCTGTCCGTCTCCGGCCTGACTTATGGGCAGAGGCTGTCCGGTGGATCAAGCTAGAGGATTTAGGTCGTACATCCCCTTCCTTTTGCTTTCCACCACCGTCTTTACCAACTTTTGAGTCCGCTGAGACAGCTGACTTTTCACTCTGCTCGTCTTTGGGGTCAGCGGTTTTCCCAAGCGGTCTGTCCCCCTGGGAAGTAAATTCATTTGCGTGGGGATTCTTGTTGGCTTCTTCAGATGCAGAGGTGCTGAGACCTTTCTGATTGTGCATATCATCAGAGGTGCTGGGATCCTTGGCCTCTTGAACCCCACTGTTTGTACTCACTTCCAAGGCAGTCTTCTCACTGTTAGTCCTTTTGTCACTGGTACAGCTACTCTGGTCCTCTGGGTCAGCACAGCACTCCTCTTTCTTCCTACCGCTTTTCTTTCCTACTTGAGGGGACTCCTCATGCTCCGACAAGATGCTCTCTATATGAGTCGAGCTGGTCTGCTCACTTTTGTAGCTGCTGACGGTACTGTTGGTGTCACGGTCCGTTCCACTGCAGTAGCTCTCTGTCGACCCACTGCTCCGCGTGCTCAGGCTCCTCAGGCTGTCCACGCTTTTGTCTGCTTTCAAAGGTTTGCTCCTCCCACTTTTTGTAGGTGGCTGAGAATTACTGTTTTTCAGCTCACCAACGAGCTGAAATTCCCCAGATAAACAAGCATTTTCCACCAAGGATTCTTTGGATCCAGAATGAGGCTTGGAAGATTCTAACTCGCTAACCGGATCTAACCCCCGTCTTTGCTGATAGAGAGGGAAGTCGTTCAGTGAAGTGTCTGGAAAAGCCACAGCAGAGCTAGAAGTCCGTGGTACCCCTCGTGGCCGGTGATCTTTCCTGTAAGAGTGTGAATGTAAAGGGACAAGAGAAGCCACTTCTGTGTCACAGGTGTTGGACAGAGACTGATCGATGTGGTGGTGGTGGCCATGACTCGGCAAGCTCACTTTGTCACTAAAGTCCCTTGGTAAGTCCTGTCCACAGGAGGATAAGGAAGGCTGAATGGAGATGAAGGAATCATTGGAGACCAGACGGAAGAGCTTCCGATCAGTTGCCAAATCTGTTTCAAACACATATTTGGAAATGTTAACACAAATCTATGATCTGCTTATATACTGTTTAACAATGGAAAGAACTCACAGCATACGGTAACTTGAGGAAAAACAATTTCCCGAGTAGTTCACTGAATACAAGTTGGCAAGTCATTCCAAAGAGTTGGTTTTTATTTCACAGCTGGACAAAGAAAGCATTCTATTTACAGAATGAACTGAACTTCCAAATCCTCGAATGGCCTGAGAAAAGGTTCCATACACTATCAACAATAAGGGGCAACATAGGATTATATTTAAAACAGCCCTGGATTTTTTTTTTTAAGATTTTATTTGAAGTAATCTCTACACCCAACGTGGGGCTTGAACTTACCACCCCAAGATCAAGAGTCACATACTGTACTGACTGAACCAGCCAGACACCCCATAAAATGGCCCTGGACTTTTATGTGAAGTCTGTCTCTAGCTTACTAACTGGATAGCTCTGGTTTCCACGGCCCTGGTTTCCTCATCTATAAAATGAGATCTCACTAAGTAGTACCATGAAATAATGGAGTTAATGTGCTTAGCACAAGCATTTCTTAGCATAATGCCTGGTACAATGAACTGCAGCTATCATTATTCTACCTCTCTAACACAATACAAAAATTTTTGAAAAACCAATGTGATTATCTTACAAATCAAAAAAAACCTAGAGTAATTTGAGAAAAAAAAAATCAAAAGGCTGACCAATCCATAAAGAAGATGCAATATAATGATGTAAGATGTCTTGCTGTTCACAATGACCAAAAAAATTAAAACAGTTGTAGAACAAAATACTGTGTTTTCTCTTTCATCATTCATGCAACAATTACAAAATGCCTCATGAAAAACTACACATTCCTGTATATCTGTAAGACCATTCCTTTAACACTCCACTTAGGGCAGTTATTAGTGACTGGAATTACCATACGTACTATGTACACAGATATAAATAAATCCACCTACCCAACTACACTGTAATTTATCTTGAAATACAGTTTGGCAATTGAAGAGTACAATAGCTGACTTTTTATATACTTTTTGACAGACAAGGATGACTGAATCTGCTATTAGCTCAATAAAAATTATCTTATTTGTTATAACCACATAGAAAAAATACAATTAGTAGATTCTGTAGTTGACTCACACTCTTCCCAGGCAAGCTCAATAATAAAAGCATACCTTCCCCTCTAAGATTAATATAAAATAAAAATGAATTACTAGAAATGTGTATGTACTTTTAAAAAATCTAAAGCTAGCTCTTTCCCTGGTATCTTACCGCTGCGTCAGTGCAGGTAGGGGATTGAGCTCGAGCTAGCTCGAATAAAGGCTCTTTGCTTTTGCATCGGAAAAAGAAAAATAAATAAATAAAATAAAATAAAATAAAAAATAAAAAATCTAAAGCTAGGGGGGCCTCGGTGGCTCATTCGGTTAAGCATCCAACTTCGAGTCATGATCTCACAGCTCACGGGTTCCAGCCCCATATCGGGCTCTGTGCTTACAGCTCAGAGCCTGGAGCTTGCTTTGGACTCTGTATCTCCCTCTCTCTTTGCCCCTCCCCCGCTCATGCTCGCTCTCTCAAAAATAAACATTAAAAAAAATTTTTTTTAGAAATGTAAACCTAGACTAGATTTAAATTAAAAACTTAGAGGGGCGCCTGGGTGGCGCAGTCGGGTAAGCGTCCGACTTCAGCCAGGTCACGATCTCGCGGTCCGGGAGTTTGAGCCCCGTGTCAGGCTCTGGGCTGATGGCTCAGAGCCTGGAGCCTGTTTCCGATTCTGTGTCTCCCTCTCTCTCTGCCCCTCCCCCATTCATGCTCTGTCTCTCTCTGTCCCAAAAATAAATAAATGTTGAAAAAAAACAAAAAAATTTAAATTAAAAACTTAGAAACAGCCTCTAGAATCTACCATATAAATTGATTTATAAATGACCTATTAGGCTTTATCTTATGTTTTAAAGTCTTCAACTTAATGGGGCTCCTGGGTGGCGCAGTCGGTTAAGCGTCCGGCTTCAGCCAGGTCACGATCTCACGGTCCGTGAGTTCGAGCCCCGCGTCGGGCTCTGGGCTGATGGCTCAGAGCCTGGAGCCTGTTTCCGATTCTGTGTCTCCCTCTCTCTCTCTGCCCCTCCCCTGTTCATGCTCTGTCTCTCTCTGTCCCAAAAATAAATAAACGTTGAAAATAAAAATAAAAAAATAAAGTCTTCAACTTAAGTATAAAATTCATGTTCTTTATCATTTGTCCAAAACAGCTGTCACTGTATTTGGGGTTCTGATATCTCTAAATATCAAAATTTAAAAGTTAGCATTGTATTTACTTTTTTGTAGTATTAAACTGTAAAGTTATTTCTAAAAACTCTATAATAAGCGATTATGAAATAGGATATTCACATTTCAAAGTTATGAATTTTATAGGACGAAAACTTAACAAGCTACTGAAAATCACTAACTCTAAAATATGAGAAAAGACTTAAAAATGCTATCAAAACCAATTCCAAGACATTAACAAACCAGAAACATATTTTTCATTTAAAAAGACACACGCAAACTTACTTTAAAAGTACTTTACGTGTACTTTTTCCAATGTTGCTAAATATACCATAAAAAAATCAAATCTTGTCAGGAAATCTTAGATGGTTTTAGGAGACTTTCAAGTAAATACGCTTTCTTAGATATTTTTCTCACTGGTAGCAATATGGTCTAAGGCTCAAATCAATACAAAGAGGTACTATTTTCATCTAATCAACGTTTTTACCAATAATTTCTACCAGTGGCATTTAGGATAAGAAAGGCACACCCACATACTGCTCATGGGGATGCACCGGCGTAATCTTCTATAAAACAATCTAGCAATGTGGCCAAAAGCCTCACAAGAGTGTACATACCCACCCATGATCAGTAATCTATTTCTAGAAATTGCTGCCAAAGGATAAAATCACCTATGTATATAAGGTTTTAGCAAAAAATTGTTCATTTCAGGTTGTTAACAAAACTTCTTAAAACATAAAAAGTATGAAAATGTCCAATAAAAAAAGGTCAAATAAATTGGACTGTCTATTAAAACATCACACAGGCACTAAAAATGTTTTCAAAGATGACATAATAAAGTGAGAAAATACTTGAGTGAAAATGATGGCACTATATAAAAAGTATGGTTCCAATCTGTAACAGTTAAAAAGAATATTAAGAGTATATTTGCATATATGTGTAGGAATATTAAAAGTAATATACCATATTTAGCCATAAAAAGGAATAAAGTCCTGATATATGCTACAACATGCTAAGTCAAGGAAGCCAGACACAAAAAGCCACCTATTACATAATTCCGTTTATATGAATGTCCAGAAGAGGCAATAGAGACAGAAAATAGATCAGTGGTTGCCAGGGGCTGGTTGAAGGAGGAAATGGGAGTATCATGGGTATGGTGTTTTTTTTTTTTTTTTTTTGTGGGGTGACAAGAATGTTCTAGAATTGGACAGTGGTGATAAGTGCACACTAACTACTAAATACTAAAACTCACTGAATTGTACACTTTAGAAGAGTGAATTTTAAAGTACATGAATTATATTACAATACAAAAATAATTTTAAAAAGTGATACACCAAAAAATAAAGTTATGTCAGTGCCAAAAATGTGAATTATTTTCTTCATATTAACTGTCTTTTCTAAAATTAACATATGTCACTTTTATAAACAAAAACCACATTTTCCTCCTTTCTTCTGGATCATCTCCATCAGTTATAAGAAACAAGCTGTTATTTCTCTTACATGTTCTTAGAAAATCCCAATCTCTCCTTTATCCTCACCTTCCCCTGCTGGCTTTCACCCTGAGTCACTGATCCCCTTTCCACAAATTCACCAAGAGTAGTCTGTATTCACTCTTTTCAGTTCTCCTCCTCTAATTCTCTCCTACAGGTACTCTGATCCCCCTCCATGAATGTGCTTATCAAGGTCACCAACAATCCAATGGCCAAGTCTCAGCCTCGTATCACCTGACCCATGGGCACTGTTGGACAAAGCTGAGCACTCCAGTCTCCTTGAAAATCCGGGATACAGCACTCTAGGCCTTCCTTGCACCTCACCCGCTCTTCCTACGGGGTCTCCTGCACCTATTACACCGGACTGGCTCAAAGCTCAATCCCTGGAACTTTTCGTTTTTCCATATACACTCCCTCTTTTCTCCATCTCATCCAGTGTTCTGGTCCCACGATAACTAAAATTCAGAAATACTTGTAATTAGCTTCCTCCATCTTCTACCCAGCGCCCACATTCAGATGGGATTAGGGTAAAATACTGATCTTGGGTAGGGAAAAAATGGGAGCGGCTGGAGACGGAAATCAGAGATAAGCCCTTCTTAAAAGCAAAAAATGAGAGCACACGTCCCCTCATCCTAGTTCACTCTCAGTCACGTCCATAAAATGAGTGCCAACTAATCAATAACTGCTAACCAACTAAATGCTGCTGCCCTGTAAACCCAAACCAGCCAGAGAGCTGGAAGAGCCCCAAGTGATAATTAAGCCAGAGTAAGCAACTGCCACTAGGTGGTGCCAAATCGTAGCCATGACCAACAAAATTGGATCAGGGAGCCTGAACTCCATGCAGGCTTGCCAGTTACTTTATGAACTTCATGATAACCCAACCCACAGTTAACATGACACCCCCGCCCCCCGCTCTTTTTTTTTTTGAATTTATACACTGAAAACTCATGAATTTAAAACCTCAACCCGGACTTCATACCTGAAATCCAGACCTACCCTAATTAACTACTAATTGTTGCCACTTAGAGGTCTAACAGCATCTCATACCTGATATGCCCAAAACTGAACTCCCCATCTTACCCTCCTCCTGCTCTCCCTACTCCTAAATCTGTTCCTTCTCAGCCTTCTCCCTTTCCATCCTCCCTGTCACTTAACCCAAAAACCTTACAGTCATCCATGAGTACTATTTCTCTTACAGGATATATCCTAATCCATCAACATCAACATATCCTGTCCCTAATATCTTCTACACACCCAATCAGACTACTTCTCACTGTCCTGCTCCGTGCCTTGGATTACTGCAATCATCTGGTAGCTGAGCTTCTGCTCCAGCCTCTGACCCTTTTAATCATAGCCACAGTGATTCTGTTAAAAGGTAATTCAGATCATGACACTCCCTCTGCTCAGTACCCTTTAGCAGTTCCTAATCTCACTGGGAATTAAAACCACAATTTTTTTTTAATGTTTATTTTTGAGAGAGACAGAGACAGAATGCAAGTGGGGGAGGGGCAGAGAGAGAGGGAGACACAGAATCTGAAGCAGGCCCCGAGCTGTCAGCACAGAGCCCGACACGGGGCTCGAACTCAGGAGCTGTGAGATCATGACCCGAGCCGAAGTAGGACGTTCAACCAACTGAGCCACCCAGGTGCCCCTAAAACACAATCTTTAAAATATCTTACAAGACTATACAGTTTGTAGCCTCACTTACTTCACACCAGCCCCACTATTTCTCAAACCTGACAAGCATGTTGTTACTTTAGGACTTTTGCCTGTGCTGTTACTCTTGCATAGAGACAGCTCATTTCCCCCCAAATATCCTGATAGCTCACTCCTTCACCTCCTTCAGGTCTTTGCTCTCAGCGAGGCTTTTCTTTGACCACTCTATTTACACTTAAATCCCCCCAACCCCCACCACTCCATATATATTTGATACTAGTATGATTCCATACTAATAAGTATGGAAGCCACATAAGAGTAGAATTTTTTGTCTGTTCACTGATTTATTTACGGTGCTTAGAATGGTGCTCAGAGCGTGTAATAAGCACTGAACAGTATCTGTTAAATGTTATCTGTGTTATCTGTCAAATTTTCAATGTTGTCATATTAAAATGTTACACGACAGATGTTACAAAACTATATAAAAGTGGTGTAACAACAATTAAAAGCATGATTCAAAACTAGATTTCAATTCTAGGACTGCCACTTTGTAGCTGTGTGACTTTGGTCAGGTTTTTTATAACTTCTCTTTTAGCCATGATATGTCCATCTGTAATGTGAGAATCACATTAACATCGAACGCTTACAGTGAAAATTAACTGTGTGAATGCGTATGAAATGCTTAAAAGAAGACCTAAACCAGAAGTTGACAAACTAAGACCCATGGAGCCAATTTGGCCCTCTGCCTACTTTGAACAAGGTTTTAGTGTAATACAGCCATGCTCACTCATTTATGTGCTGTTTATGGCTCCTTGAGCTCTACAATGGCAGTTGAGTAGTTGCAAGAGAGACCATATGGCCTATGGAGCTATCTGACCATTTACGGGAAGTCTGCTGACTCCTAGCATATATTAATAGTGTGCACTCAGTGAACATTAGACATCACTATCTATGTCAGTATGTTATCTGCAGAGTAGGTTTGTGTGCATGTAATTCCCAACCCAACAGATTACAAAATTCTTGCTCAAGCATGGTACTTCCCAGATACAAAACAAAGAAATATGACCCATAAATGCAGCAGCACTAGCCCCTCTAAGATCATTACCTAATTTTTGAGACGTTCTGATTACATATCACAGAAAGGGATACTGTAATTCTCAAACTGATCAATTCGCCTTCACCTTTTATAAGAAGATAGTTTCTTTATTATACAGTATGTTTATAAAGTTTAGAGGGGAGGGGTATGTTGGGAGGGATAGTCCACAAAAGCAAATAAATGATGGGGTACTGCAATTCCAAAAAGCAGAGTGACAGCATGATAAACTTATGTTCCAAGTACAGGAACAAAACACACTTGTAAGAACTAGACCTGGGTAAAACACTAAATTGAGAGGAAAATGTCATAATTTGGTGATCAATTTGTAGCTACATAAATTTCATAATTTAAAATATATTTTCTAATGTTTATTTATTTTTGAGAGAGAGAGAGACAGAGCAGGAGCAGGGGAGGGCAGAGAAAGAGGGAGACACAGAATCCAAAGCAGGCTCCAGGCTCTGAGCCATCAGCACAGAGCCCAACATGGGGCTCAAACTCGCAACCTGCAAGATCATGACCTGAGCTAAAGTCAGACTCTTAACCAACTGACCACCCAGATGTCCCATCATAATTAAGAACAGGAAATTTATCAGCTTGCCTGCCTTCTGAAAATCACTCATAGGCTAATAAAAACAAAAGGCTGGAAATAGGAAAACAGGTTTGTGTCTGATTATGTAACTTGGGATAATCTCCATTTGAAAACGGGATAACATATTCATCCTTTCATGTTTGAAAATTAATAATGAAACATAAAAATGTGGCAGTTCTTAAAAAAAAAAACAAACTCCATTAAATCCGAAATACTCATTTATAATGAAATTGAACAAAGGCAGGGAGAAATCACTTAAACCCCAAATTTCCTTTTTTTTTTTTTTTAATTTTTTTTTTAATTTTTTTTTAACGTTTATTTATTTTTTTGGGACAGAGAGAGACAGAGCATGAACGGGGGAGGGGCAGAGAGAGAGGGAGACACAGAATCAGAAACAGGCTCCAGGCTCTGAGCCATCAGCCCAGAGCCCGACGCGGGGCTCGAACTCACGGACCGCGAGATCGTGACCTGGCTGAAGTCGGACGCTTAACCGACTGCGCCACCCAGGCGCCCCTCCAAATTTCTATTAAAAATCTGCTACAGGAGGCACCATGTTGGAGGCAGACATAGTTTCTCTGTAAGTCCAACAGCAAATTATTTCTCTACCAAAACATACTGTTAGGCAAGACCTGAAGCAATTGACATTTAGGGGTCACACTAGATGGAAAACAACAGTTTCACAAGTAGGTTACTAAACCAGGCAAGAAGCTCTGACCCACTAGACTAGCAGATTATCTCCCATCTCATACTCACTCCAGGGCACACGCTCAGAAAATTTTTCTCTCCATGTCTACTTGGCAGAACACGGGTCAGTGAATTCCAGAAAGCAAAAAGTACTTATAGGGGTGCCTGGGTGGCTCAGTCGGTTATGCGTCCAACTCTTGATCTCGGTCTATTATGCATCCAGGTCATGATCTCACAGTTCGTGAGTTTGAGCCCTCATCGAGCTCTGCGCTGTGTAGAACCTGCTTAGGATTCTCTCTCTCTCTCTCTCTCTCTCTCTCTTTCTCTCTCTGCCTGTCCCCAGTGCATGCATGCGCACTTGTTCTCTCAAAAAATAAGTGATTTTTTTAAAAAACCTTTACAAAAATTAAAAAAATAAAAGTACTTACAACACTATTTTACTATTATTCAAGTTAAGAATTTTATTTTAATTCTTCTTCAAAATATCATATTAATTTGTTATAAACTTATTACATGTTCTGAGTACCATTCTAAGTACCGTAAATGAACAGACAAAAAATTCTACCCTTATGTGGCTTCCATACTGTTAGTATGGAATCACACTAGTATCAATCAAACATATTCTACAAAGTCATCCTGGACCCCATAATATATGGTATCAGTGTAAAGTATAATGTTCTTACCTTGTTCTTCACTTCCTTCCTTACAAAGACTAGAGCTCTGGCCCAGGCTTAAACTAATATCATCAGAAGTCTTAGCGGTGTCTGTGTCTCCTACAAAATTAAGAGAAACGTGTAAGCACATTATATTAAAAGCAAAGGCTGTACGGTGTGGCATAACCAGAAAGGATGTCAACTACACTAATTTCCTATGTACTGTACTAGTACACGATAGCTACTAGAGCAGTTTTTGTTTGTATGGGTTACAATGATGGAAGATCACTGAACAGGAAGCATCACAGACTATCAAACCACATCTTTGTTCTCACAGCACTATAAGGCAAGTAATAAGGAAACCTTCACACTGCTAATAAAACTTCCTTTAAAAAGAAGCAATTTTCGGGGCGCCTGGGTGGCTCAGTCGGTTGGGCATCCGACTTTGGCTCAGGTCATGATCTCGCAGTCCGTAAGTTCGAGCCCCACGTCAGGCTCTGTGCTGACTGCTCAGAGCCTGGAGTCTGTTTCAGATTCTGTGTCTCCCTCTCTCTGACCCTCCCCCGTTCATGCTCTGTCTCTGTCTCAAAAATAAATAAACATTAAAAAAAATTTTTTTTTAAATAAAAAGAAGCAATTTTCTAAAAGAAATGTAAAGTTTGTAATAACAACCTGAAACAATATAAATTTCCTCCCCAGAGATAATTATAAAAAGTCCCCTAAAAAAGTATAGGGAAAAAATATGAATTTACCTGAAATAGATGTATGTAATAGGTATATATAAAAGACTCTTCCTCTTTTTTACTGCCTCATTTGTGCCCAATTTAAAGGTTTCACATAAAATTACTTAGTTTTCCACACCTCACCAAAACCCATGAAAGTATTGTCCTTCAAGGCAAGGAAGTTTCTTATAAAGCAAAACTTACAATTCATGCAATGTAATGCAAATGTTCAAATATGTTTGTGAGATTTGGATGATGAAAGGAGAACCAAATTTAAATCAAGTAACCTTTAATACAAGATACATAACTGTATCTACAAAATAATTTCAAGAATGATTTTTCATTACATGTGAATACACAGTACTGTTATCTTTATTACATCCAAAAATGAAATGGAAAGTCACAGGCAACTTTCAACTTAGATAATGTCTACCTTTAATAGTTGCTGCTGTTCCAAGACGAGAGGAACCAGATCCAATCTGAAAATGATATTAAAACTAATTAAAATGCTATATATCATTATCAATATAGACTAGCAAATTATCAAGCAAAACTTTCATATTATTAAAACATGCTATCAGTTACTTTATCAATATTAAAAGATCCCCTTTGGGCATGTTCTATCAGAGCCACATAACCTATTTGTTGTAGCACATTCTGCATATATATTACAGATGTGCCAGGGCACTGATTGAATCCCTCTGCATGCTTAGAATTGATGGACCCACAGAGCAGGATGCCTCCAACATCAAGCAATCTATGTCATACAATTACTACCATTTTTTATATTGCATCATGACATGTTCACATTATAAACAAAAGCAAAACTGGGTGTTGAGTCTACCTGAAACAAATGCCCTTATCAGGGTATATAAAAGGAAGGTTCTGAACAAAGCATTCACATATGCTACAAAGAGCAACGTAAATCTTGTCAACTTGTTAGTGTATCAATATGAACTTTCCTGAGTGCTAGACAAAAAGTAAGTAGTACTTCTTTGTAGACTGCTACTAACATCTTTAAAAAGAAAAAAACTAAGGAATCCATGAAAAATGACTTTTTAGCACTAGTTATAAACAGAAAACTAAAATCTATTGAGTTTTTAATGCTTATATTCCAGATGATAGAACACTCCTCTAAAATCTCAGTCATCATTCATTACACTACCATAAAAATCATATAAACAAATACCAAAAATTCCATAAACACATTAGGGAAACCAAACATAACAACATGACAGTTACTAAATCCGCAAGTCCTAGCAACTTTCTATAACCTGTTTTTAAGAGATATTAAAAGAACATAGTCAAGCAAATTTAATATTTTAGAATAAAATTAAGAATATTCATATAATACTTTGCATTTTACCAAATCCTTCCTTTCAATGAATCAACTGACTAGGCGTATAAAATAAGAAATTTGCTCAAAATGTAAGTCAATATTGAGTTTGAAAGGGCATGAGGATGGCAATTAAATGGTGTATACGTATGTAAAAACCCACTGTCCTGTACACTTAAGAAGTGTATACTATGCTGCATAATAGTTATATGTCAGTGAAAAAGTGAGTAAAAAAAAAAAAAGCAAATACAAACAGGTTAGAACTACTAATTCTTGATGTGGCCAATAAAAAAAAATAAGTTTTGCAAAATTTTTAAACAGTTTATTAAGCTTGAGTCTCCTGATTTTTCCTTATCTTTGTTTTCAATTAGCCATAAAAAGCTCTGCAGTTAGAAAAAGATGTAAAAGCATTCTACTGCAAAACAAAGTTTCATTCTTACCACACCCGCTAGATAAGTTATAGAATTCATATGTTATTTTCAACTAGAATAATAAACACATTATTCCCTAGATAGAAAAACAAGTAATAAACAAAAACCCCACTTTATGCACACCCTTCTACAAATTTAAACTTAAAAAAAAACTTTTGGGGGCACCTGGTGGCTCAGTCACCTTGAGCATCCAACTCTTGATTTTGGCTAAGATCATGATCCCAGCCCCATGTCAGGAGGCTGCTTAGGATTCTCTCTTCCCCCGTCCCTCTCTCCCACTCACGCACACGCTCGCTCGCTCTCTCTCTCTCTCAAAAAAAAAAAAAAAAAAAAAAAAAAAAGCCAAGTCAAGGTTCACATCACCTCTTTCTATTAAAAAAAACAAAACTTGAATATGATTATGGTAGTCATTTGGTCACAACCACGGAAGTGTTCCCTTTTGTTTTCTTAACAAGATTCCCACTTTGCTCAGATGCTGAGTATCCATCTTTTGATCTCTGAGAAGGGGGCCCAGGCTCCAGTCTAGGGGTACGCCTTGGTTCCTGGTCAATGAACACAGGCAAGAGTCTGCGGGAGGGCTTCAGGGAAAGATCTCTGCATGTCTGAGGAGACAATCGAGGACAACTCTGCGCACAGTGCCCCCTGCTTCCTACTTTCCAGCAGGGTCATAACTAAAGCTGCTGTGCTCATTCTGCAACCCTGAGGGAAAAGCCAGCCCAAGTCCTAACATTACTGAGCTGAACAAATGCCACACAGCCCCCTCCATACCTGGATGACAAACATAAACTCTTATTTAAGTCACTTAACTAGGTGAGTTCTATTACTTGCTGGCTTAATGGACAGAATGGATGGTTATATTTTATTCTTCATGTTTTCCTGCATTATTTAAATTTATCCCCCCAAAATATAAGAATTGGGATTATTTACATATGAAACAGGGGATTGAGAAAATGAACATCCAAATAGGAGTACATCCAAATAGGAGAATGCATTCCCCAAAATGTCACTGTAGAAAAACACTTAATGACATTAATATTCATGATATAGTCAATAAAGAAAATCAAGTTCCAAACAGCATGCATACTATAATCCCACCTTTTTAAAAAATGGTTTCTGATTATGACATTATGGATGATTTTTATTTTCTTCTGTTTGCTTTCCCTCACTAGCTATTTTTGTAAAAATGAACACATTTAGAAAATGAAAAATTTAAAGGAAAAACAATAGTCTGCACAAACCAAAAGGGTCCGGTTGTTTCTTCTCTTTTGTAAATGCCATAGGAAAGGTCAGGAAGGATTATGGGTATCTGAGAAAAAAAATTCTTCCAATTAAAGAACAATCAGGCAAGGCCACCTCCTCCGTGCAGACTTTGCCCTTTCTTCTAGCTGGAAACAAATTATTTTCTCCTCTAAAATCATTGTCCCCTCTTCTGTACCATTCCTATGACAATTATTACTTTCTATCTTATATTTACATTTCCTTGGTAACATATGTCATGTTTCTTACTTTGGTTATTTATGGCAAATCTACTACGAAACTGTCAAGTCTCTGAGGGTAAGACCCCCCTCCCCACTCCATTCAAGTAAACTGACTTGAAAGGTATCTGGCACTAAAATATATGAAGGAAGACCAGTGACAAAAGGAAAGAGAGGGAGAGGGAGGTAGGGAGCAGTAAAAAAAAAAAACAAGAAAAAAGAAATGGAAGGGAAACAGAGGGTAGATGATGGAAGGGAGACAAAGGTAGAAGTGGCAAGAAGGAAACAATGATAATAACAACTGAGATAGAGGCACTACGCTCCAGTTCACTACCTAGTACTGAGGACATTCACACAAATAACTAAGATCATGTGTAATAAATGCTACATAATAAAATATGTACAAGAAATATAGTATGTCTTCTGGTAATATGGCTGCCAGCATACAAAAAGGCGGTAAAAATAATTATGCCAACCATTCCTTTTGTTAGGATAATACTAAAACACCAAAATCCATGTAGCACAATAACTTCCAATATTTGCCAATTTTTATTCAAGAGTTAATATTTTTTTTTAATTTTTTTTTTCAACGTTTTTATTTATTTTTGGGACAGAGAGAGACGGAGCATGAACGGGGGAGGGGCAGAGAGAGAGGGAGACACAGAATCGGAAACAGGCTCCAGGCTCTGAGCCATCCACCCAGAGCCCGACGCGGGGCTCGAACTCACGGACCGCGAGATCGTGACCTGGCTGAAGTCGGACGCTTAACCGACTGCGCCACCCAGGCGCCCCCAAGAGTTAATATTTTAAGGAAAACCAAATCAGGCATGCCATGCATTTGTGTGCAGACAAGCTTTAATAACACTCAGGATGGGAGTCCCCCATAAAACATGGTAGAGTTACTGAAGACGGCTGCACCCTTTCAACTGTCCTGCTGAAAAAAACGATAAAAAGTTTGGCTCTCCAAAAGATTGTGGGGAAAACACAGGCTCACTCCCTAGTAATCTTACATTGCCAACACGTGTTAGTATGAACAAAGGCCAGAGTTAGTTAAGCATAGAAAACAAGCAGCCATATTTAAGGGCTAAGTCATTTCATTTCGTAAAGAGACACAGAAAGCCAGGCTAACCAAGAGAGGGTTAAGGATAGCAACGTTTTTCTTTAAAACTGGTATTGTAAAAACCGAAACTTGAAAGGTATGAACCTAATTAAAATGTCAGTCCTTTTCCATAATGTTCTGTGTGTGTGTTTAACTCTGACATTTCCCATCTGCTTGTTATGGAAAGAATTCAATACTACACTACATTCAATCACAACTAAAACTGCAACCAAAAATTCACCCACTTGGAAGTTTAAATGATGAAATACAATTCAAATAGAGGCAAATCTTCTATACAAGACCCTATTCAAGATTTTTTTTGATTCACAGAATATGGTGTTTTTCCTAATACTGTTCTGAGATAATGTAGGGTTAAACAATGTGGAACAGCAGAATACTGTGGGGCAGTCAGGATAATTAGGTCTGCTACTTGTTCCTTTCTTAAATGAAGAGCCAGGTCTGATTCTACCTCTAAAGTTCTACTATCTATGTAGACAAAGATAATTAGCACCTATTCACTGAAAGTCAACTCTGCACAAGGCGGGTCTATTAGCCAGGGGAAGAAAGAAGACAGTCTGCTCTGTAGAGGCTTACAGACTGCCACATATGACCACATACCAAATCCCAAGTGCTAAATAAATACATCACTAAGTGCTCCATATGCAAGAGAGAGAGGCAATACCACAAGGTCTCTGAAAATCTTGAGAAACAGGGATGGCTCTAACAAAAGTTAGAGTTAGGCCAGGAAGTTAAAACAAACAAACAAACAAACAAACAAACACCTAAGTCTGTGGAGCAGAAAGGAGGAAGAGTGATTTCAACCCACAAGTAGAGTAGTAGAACAGCAGAAAGACTGAAGTGAAAATCAAGAAGTGAGATCTAGACCCTAATACAAATCCGTGGTCTCCTCTTCTCCATAATGAAAAGGCTGACATAAAATAATAACCTACTACAACCCATAGTTATCTAAAGTTCTACTATGACAAGACTTCGAAGCTTCTGGCTAAGTTTCCCCTCTTATGCTTATGCAGTGTTACTCTAGCTAGCAGGCTCGTCTGCTGAGAGGGCAGGCAGGAATAAGTAGGACTTGGATTAGTGTGGGAGATGTTTAGGATGAAAGAGAGAAACGCAGCAGCAAAGGCCCGGCCGGGGTTACACACAATGACAGTACAGCAGGCATCAGTCACCCTTTGAGAGCATACTTTCAGAGTTACTATTTTAAGTTAAAAGTTACAGAATGGAAAGACATTAAAACTGGCAAAAGCAGATCTGTATTCTACATCTCACTATCACTAACACCTTGAACAGCCAGATTTTGAGAAAGTTTTTTTATTAAGTATAATCAACATACATTCTATCTCTTTCAGGTGTATGACACATTGATTCAACAATTCTACACGTTACTCAGTGCTCACCACAGTAAGTGTAGATTTTTAAAAATTTAATTTTTTTTTTTTTTTGCCATGTTTAAGCTAGGAATAGCCCCAGACATCTATACCCTTCCGATACAAAAAAAAAAAAAAAAAAAAAAAAAAAAAAAAAACTGAAGGTAAATGAGACCGTGAAAGCCAGGACCTGATTTTCCGAAGGGCACTCAGCACAACTGTTGTGATCAAAACTACTGCAGGCAACGGTAGTTGCCTGAGTAGTTTTGCTGAGCATGCTGCATGCTCAGCAAAAATGGACTTGATTAATGTGAAAATTCAGTTAAAAATAAGAATACTAACAAAAGATATTAATAAACAATCAAAAATGTATTAATCAGCAAGATAAACCCCAACACCAATGGACTATTACAGACAGAATTGCTTGAGACCACCATGAGGAGGAGAGGAGGGAAAAAGACAAAACAGCAGGTTCCCACCTGGTTACTTGGATCTAGGCCAGCATAAGAATTTCTTGAACTGCAACCAACTGGGGGTGTGGCCTCTCGAATGAACTCAGACATTTCAATCCCTCCACCAGGATCGCTGTGGGGAACATTGAGAAAAAGAGAGTAACTGTCATTATTCTGCCAGCAACGGTTTTTTATTATTTTTAAGTTATTATACCTTTTTCTATAAAACTAAAATATACTAATTTCTAACAGAGAGTATAGCAATTTAAAAAAAGATCATTCTTCATTCCTAAGTCTTATAGTCTGAACTATTTTATAACCACATCACTACTTGAAAATCTTTAAAACTCTCACCCAAACCAATATTAGAAAGCAGCCTTAATGACAATTATAGACACTAAATATAGCACGTATTTTATGACATGTGCCATAAAACCACTCTAGCAAAGACACGATTTGCCTTTTGCTCCCCAAGAGCAAGGAGAAACCAGCCATGGCAAACCCAGAAAGTAATCACATCTTAGACTACCAATCTCTAAGAGCACAGTCTCACTGAGCTGCAAGACACTGATCAACACGCAAAAGAACAGTCAGCCTTGTCAAACTACCTCTATCTGTAGTTTTTAAGTTAACAGCATTTAACTGCAATACTAACTTGTTTTACAGAAGTAGAAAGCTAAGATTTTAAGTTTTGTATAGAGTTAGAAAGCTTAAGTTTAAAAAGTAAAACGATGGGGCACCTGGGTGGCTCAGTCAGTTAAGCATCTGACTTCGGCTCAGGTCATGATCTCACAGTTTGTGGGTTCAAGCCCCGTGTCAGGCTCTGGGCTGATAGCCCAGAGCCTGGAGCTTGCTTCAAATTCTGTGTCTCCCTCTCTCTCTGCCCCTCCCCTGCTCTCACTCTGTCACTGAGTCTCTCAAAAATAAATAAACATTAAAAAATTTTTTTCTAATAAGTAAATAAAAATACAATGATGTGATGTGGTAAAACAGGTATTAGACAAGAGAGAAAAGTACTAAGTTCAAAGAACTGAAGAAATCTACATACAGTACTTAAAGACAAGAGGATCCCCAAATTAGGAAAAAACATCACACCAAATTTCAAAAAACTTAGAAAGTTTTATAATAAGGTTCTTTAGGAACATAACTTTTAGAACTCAGGCCTAAAAGTTACCATAATCCTATTTTTGGCCCAAAGTTTTTTACTCATTCTACTTGGTACATACAGAGGAAACACTCGATAAACTTTTAAGTTATTATTATCAGGGATGAAAGTTCTAGTATTAGCTAGAATTATAGTAGATATAAACCATCCTGCCATCCACCGTCTAGTTCAATCATCTGGTTAACAATAACACCAAAAAACAACCCAAAATTCTTCTGGTGAGCCACCTCATCCCAAACTCTCATATGGTTTTGGGTAATGTTAACCACATACTCTCAGGTTTGGTGGGGAGCACCACACTGGCCAAAGTCGATCAGCATGTTCCGTTCTTTTGCTCACAGAACTTAGTTCCAGGATAAGCACAGGACCCAACTCAGGCTAGTATGAATCAGGCCGGGGGTGGGGGGGGGTTCTACTGTTAAGAGAGGATATTTCTCTATACCTGCTAGTGTTAATGCTGAGATGATTTAAGGCCTGGGGCTGCTGCAGCCATTTTATAACCATAAGGGGAGACGCTAAGAAACCAAGTGAACAAAAGGAGCCCAGCCTGGTAAAGATAAGTCAGGTCATGAAGTGACTGAAACTGCACCTTGCCAATTTGAAGACACCCCTCACACGTAGACTTTTCAGTAATGTGTGCCATAAATCCCCATAAGCCTATTTCAATGAGGTATTCTGACAGCTGCAATCAAAAGACACAGGCAAAACAATTCACTAGCCAGTATACCTTTCATTTAATAAGTATTTATCACTACAGCTGTTTAAACTCTAGTAAATTTTTATTAATGGTCTCATAACCATCCTGTCCCTGGTTACTTAATGGGTTCCTAACTCTATCATGTTCACTAAAGAAAATTAGCTTTCTAACTTGCTATCCGTGCATAGAAATAAAACATACTGGAACGCAGGTACAAAGGTGACAGCCAATTCAGCACGCAAACGTCCAGACATGGAAAAAGTGAAACGTGCTCAGCTTTGTTAGCTGTTTGGTGTCAATCCATACAAGACATGTAGGCCAGAAGGAGAAACCGCTAACTGGGCAACATCGTAAGTGGTTTACAGACCGCTATCACCACACTGAATGAGTGGGGAGGACTAACCAGCAACGTCACTGTTCTCTCCACCAGAATCCATTCTCTAAGTCACATCCCACGGAAATCAGAAGATGGAGAGCAGATGGAAATCATAAGGTGAGGATTAAGGAATCAAATATTCAACCCCAGAGAGAGGATGGAGAGCCCTCATCTTGTCCAGTTTATATACATCAACTGTACTGGTAAACAATTCACATTATCATTCAATTCATCCATTTAAACTCTGCAAATCAATAGTTTCTAATACATTCATCAACTTATACAACTATCACCACAATTAATTTTAGAACATTTGTACCACCTTATTAACAAACCTCTTCACTGTTACCTCCCCAACCCCCTTCCCTTCCACCCCCAGCCTTACATAGCTAGGAATCTGTTTTCTGTCTTTCTAGAGTTGCCTATTTTGCACATTTTATATACATGGAATCATAATACGTGTGGTCTTTGTGACTGGCTTATTTCACCTAGCATAATGTGTTCAAGGTTACTCCAAGTTGTAGCAACTATCAGTACTTCATATTTTTATGGCCTAATAATACTGCATTATTTGGACAGGACACATTTTGTTTACTCATTCATCAGCTGAGGGACAATATTGCCTAGTTTTATATACCACTTCTGACAATAGGTACAAAAGATTACAATCTGAAGGTAAAGTTATTATAAATAAATAAAAGCAAATATTTATTAAGTACTTAATACATTCCAGTCACAGGGGTACATGCTTTATTTGCATTTTCTCACAGAATATCCTCCTAAAATCTACAATATAAATACAATTATCCTCGTTTTACAGATGAAAAACTGAAAAACAAAAGGTGTAAAAACCTGTCAGAGGAGTAAACGACATAAGCTGAGTCACTGGTATATGCAGTTCAGGTGGAAAAGGAGGATACAAATAATATTTACACAGTACTCTACAATGTGTTATATCTGTTCTTTTTCCCCCACACACCTTAATGTAGGTTCTCATGGCCAGTGAGAATTAAGACAAGATCTGAACATCTTGTCTGTATAGCTTTGAAGTCCACTCAAAGACACCAACACTTGCCTTTCAAAAAACAAGCACTGAAGTTCTCTTTCCAGTTCCAAGCCAAAAATGAACACCACTGTCTAAAGAAAGATTTCTTAATCTCAGCACTACTGACATTTTGGGCCACTTGGTTCTTGATTGTGGGGGACCATCTTGCGCACTGTAGGACAGTTAGCAGCATCCCTGGCCTCTACCCACTAAATGCCAGCAGCATTTCCCCAGTTGTGATAAACAAAAAATGTCTCCAAATATTGCCAAATGTCTCCTCAAGGGTAAAATCGCCCCCAGTTGACAAACAATGATCCAGAACAAATGCCCAATGGCCAAAACAGAGAGAGAAGCAGGAATTGAAGGGGGCAAAAAGGATGAATGAAAAAATGGACAGCAATTTTTGTAACAAAATAATCCTCTAGCAAAATTACTATACCTCTCTTCTCTACAAATTCAGAAGAACTTTTAGCCAGCTGTCGCTGTCCTAAATATAGCTAAACACACAAAACGGCTGAGTAAGAGTTTTCTTTATTAGCAAGACTTGCAGATTTTCGGCAATGGCAATTTCAGCACATACCTGGAAAGTATAGTAGTTTACAATTCTCACAGAGGCAAAGTGGTCTACTGCAGTAAGCAATACACCAAATTCAGGGAATCTCTACCTTTATGCCTTAATTTCCCCATCTGTTAAAAAAAAAAAATACCAGGTACACGGAGAGGCAGAAAAGCAGAAGGGGTCTAATCTGAATTATAAAGGAGACTTCACAAACTAATTTGTTGGTTATTAGTATCATTAATTGCTCAAGCTTTAATCAAAAACTTCACAGTACCATTTCAGTACTAAATTTACAAATCTAATCTAAATTACAATGATGTTCATAAAAATATAATAAAAACAAAATCCTTAAACAAAATAAATCTTCAAACACTTTAGCCTACAATTTACCTACAGTTTAAATGGATCCTTAATTTACAATATTTCAAGCGTTACGGCCATGAGAAACAGAAAATATGGTCTCCAATATACTTGTATTCCAGTCCTGAAATCGTATTGGAATCCAATGTGAAACATTAGAAGTGTAATACAAACATTAATGACTTTGACTCTTTTTCTAAGATAAAGATTTAATAAGCATTTTGAACTGCTATCCCAGAGCCAATGAAAACCATAAGGCTCAAGTAGTCCTACCATATTCATTCAGTCATGCAACAAATTGACAACTATACTGTATCAAGCACAGTGACAGGCTCTGGAAATAAAGTATTTTCCTGTTCATTTCTTCTCTTCAGAACAGAATGTGAAAGTCCCAAGTGGGAGGGTGGGGAAAACATGTCAAGAACAAAAATCTACAACAAAGATCTCATTTAATGGTGAAACTTTAAAAACACTATTTAAGGCTAGAAAAAGACAAGGATGTAAGTCAATACTATTTCATTTTAACAATGTGTTAGAAATCATAGTCAATGAAAAAGTTAAATAGGGAGTGGCTCAGTTGGTTGAGCATCTTAACTTTGGCTCAGGTCAAGATCTCACGGTTCATGGGTTCGAGCCCCACATCGCACTCTGTGCTGACAGCACAGGATTCTGTGTCTCCCTCTCTCTCTGCTCTTACCCCACTCGTGCTCTGTCTCAAAAATAAATAAACATTGGGAAAAAAAAGTAAACTGCTATATTTAAAGGGAACTAAAAGGTAATTATAAAGAAGTTTTATAATAGAAAAGCTGTAAAATAATTTGGCAAAGTTAACAAAAGCTATGCAAGCCTTTTAATGGAGCAATGATAAGTCTTTATTGAAAGATATTAAAGAAGATTAAATAAATGGTGATTTGCTATTGTAAAGATAATGATTCTCAGCAAAAGAATAAAAATCTTAAGTTCTTGTAGACTTTGACCAGCAGACCATACATTTTATTTCAAAAACAAAGAGCCAAGAATAAAAGTCACTCCTGAAAAAGAACAAAGTAGGAGGTCTGCCCCCCACCAATTATCAAAAGTTATATTATGAAGCTACAGTAACTGGGATAGTGTGGTAACGGCACAGCATAGAGAACCAGATCAACAGGACAGAAAAGAGAGGCCAGAAACATACCCACCATATATGGAAATTTAACTTATGACAGAGTACTGCAGATCACCAAAGAAAAGATAGTCTGCTTAACAAATACTGATTAAACCAGTTATTCATAAATAAGTCTTGAATCCCTACCTGACACTACCAATTAAAATAATTTGTTCAAATGAGAAAACAAAAGAAATGTAAACTTTTAAAGGAGAATATAAGAGAATATATTTCTGATCTTCCTGTAGGAAATAAGTTCTTAAGACACAAAAGTGCTGATTACCAAAAAAATGATAAATCTTAAAGGATATATGATAATCTTAAGACTCCTTAAGGAAAGCAAAACAGCAAGCCACAAAGTGGGAGAAGATGTCTGTAATGTATGTAACCAATAAAGTAGTGTACCGTGAATATATTTCAAAAGCTCCTATTTTTCAATAAGAAAAAGACAACTCCAAAGAAAAATGAAACAAGATGCGAATGGACAATGGAAAAGAACAGAAAAGCTACCCGGACCAAATATATATGGTAAGATGTTCAACCTCATTAGTAATCAGAAAGTCCCAATGAGACACCTTTCACACTTACTTGAATGGCAAAGTTTTAAAACTTACTAATATCGAATATTGATGAGGACATGCAACAAGAAGGACTTTCACATACTAATGGTGGGAGTGTAAACAGGTACAAACGTTTTGGCTAACAGGCTGGAATTATCTACCAAAACTGAACATGACAATACCCTATAAACCAGCTTATGTTCACTAGATACATACATGTGTATCAAGAAATACACACAACAATGTGTTTTCAGAACACATGGATAAGTAAAATGGACAAATTGTAGTCTATTCCTGTTTACTAGAGTATGCAAAAGCAAGCAGGAATAAATGATGACTATAAGCATGCACATGAATAAGCCTATAAAACACAGTATTTGGCACAAAAAAGCCCCTCGCAGAGAAAAGACATACAGTATTATTCACTTAAGGATACCCCAAGGCAGATAAATATATGTTTAATAATATCTACAAAGACTACACAATGATAAAGAAAGTCAAGGGAATTATTAACACAAAATTCAAGATAATGGTCACTCTTAAAGGAATAAGAATAGAATGAAATGGGAAAGAACTGCATGAAGGCCTGTATGGTATTTGTATAATATTCTATTTCTTAAGTTGTGTGGTGGGGAATCAAGTAGTCACTTAATTATTAGTCTCTAAATTATATTGAACAATATGACTGATAAAGTGTTTAGATATATATACATTTCACAATAAAATTTTTTAAACTAAAAAAAAAAAGGAAAAATAATTCATTAACAAAAGGAATTAAAAACATATATCCAGAAGAAATAGGAGCTAACAATTACTGTATCAGGAGCTAACTGTATTAGGAATGGTTCTAAATGTTTTACATATATTATCTTTCATTCATTGTTTATAATAATCCTATGATACAGTACTGTTATTTGCCTCATCATTCAGATGAGAAAGCCAAGGCATAAAAAGCTTAAGTCAGTCCCCAAGGTCATACAATCATGCAGTGATTCAAGCCCTGGCAGGTTAAGTGCAGGTTTATCTATCCATAATACAAGGTTATGCATTTCCTAATAGAATAGACTTAAAAAATACACACACCCCAAAAGAAAAAATTCATATATGAGACATAAAAGGCAAATGAAAAATTGGACATATACACCATGTCCCTGATGAGTCTTCATATTTTAAAGGCTGACTTCTCCCTATATTAAATACACTTAACAAAATTCTAATAGAATTTTCTGGAGGCTAAGCACACAAGGGACATCTCACAGAAAACTAAGTACCGGTGAACCCTGTACTTCACAGGTTTGAACTGTGAAGGTCCACCTATATGTGGATTTTTTACATTTTATAGTACTGTAATTGTATTTTTTCTTATGACTTTAATAATAATTTTTCTCTAGCTTACTTTATTGTAAGACTACAGTACATAGCACATGTAACATACAGAATATGTTTTAGTTGACTGTTTATGTTCTCGGTAAGGCTTCCAGGGAAAGTAGGCTATTAGTAGTAAATTTGCAGGGGGCTGGGGAGTGGGGGGGGTGTGAGGGAAGTCAAAAGTTATACATGTATTTTTGACTACATGAGGCAGGGTGTTTAGCGCCTAAACTCCCTTGTTGTTTAGGGGTCAGCTGTATATGCATAAGAACCAAGATAACACTAAAGTAGAAAAATACCAAGGGGGCACCTGGGTGGCTCAGTCAGTTAAGTGTCCGACTCTTAATTTTGGCTCAGGTCAGGATCTCTTGGTTGTGGGATCTGAGCCCCATGTTGGGCTCTGCACTGAGCATAGAGCCTGCTTGGGATTCTGGGATTCTCTCATTCTCTCTCTCTCTCTCTCTTTCTGCACTCCTCACTCAAAACAATAAATTAAATTAAAATTAAAATTAAAAAAATAAAAATACTGAAAAGGGATTCATGCCACTAAATATTAAGCATATTAGTAAGTCATAAAAGCATTATGACATAAACAAAACAGAAAGAGAGCAATGGGGCAGAAAACAAAGCCCAGAATCTGACATAAGTGTATATAAGTATACTAATGAAAAGGAAAACATTTAAAATTACTGGGGGAAAAATGCATTATTCAC
Source organism: Herpailurus yagouaroundi (assembly GCF_014898765.1). NCBI lineage: Eukaryota > Metazoa > Chordata > Mammalia > Carnivora > Felidae > Herpailurus > Herpailurus yagouaroundi. Next base: position 45,649,273 of record NW_024412396.1, on the reverse strand, counting down.
TCAGTAGTGTTGGGACTAACCTAAAAAAAAAAAACCAAAAAAACCCACCAGAATTTTTTAGCTTGACTTCAATTTAAGAATGAAAAATAAAATTATAAAAATGCTGAAAGGAAGGGCACCTGGGTGGCTCAGACGATTTACATGTCCAACTTCAGCTCAGATCATGATCTCGCGGTTCATGAGTTCAAGCCCCACATCGGGCTCTGTGCTGACAGCTCAGAGCCTGGAGCCTGCTTCAGATTCTGTGTCTCCCTCTCTGTCCCTCCCCCGCTCATACTCTGTCTCTGCCTCTCTCAAAAATAAATAAACATTATAAAAAGAAAAATGCTGGGGGCGCCCAGGTGGCTCAGTCAGTTGAGCATCTGACTTTGGCTCAGGTCATGATCTCACAGTTCGTGAGTTTGAGCCCCATGTTGGGCTCTGTGCTCACAGCTCAGAGCCTGGAACCTGCTTCAGATTCTGTGTCTCCCCCTCTCTCTGCCCCATCCCTACTCATGCTCTGTTTCTGTCTTAAAATAAATAAATAAAACATTAACATTAAAAAAACTAAAAAACAAAAAATGCTGAAAGTAGACACAGGTACACACTTATGTTATATGGAGGAAGAAAAAATGTTCCACAATTTGATATCAAAGGCAGAACTAATAAACATTCACAGAAGAGAACACACAAAAATAAATTGTGACATATAAATTAAAAACATGCTATAAACTGAAAAAAGTATTTCACACAAAATGTAAAGAATGTCCTTCATAAATATTTTCTCCATATCAATAGTAAGAAACTAACCACTAATAGAAATGTATACCAGTCACACAATATAAGTGACAATAATAACATAGGAAAAATACCTCCATTTAACTAGTAATCCAAAAACTTAAAATTAAACAATGAGGTATCTACCACAGTTTTGCCTAAATACTAAATACTCAATGTTGTCAATGTGCAGAGAAAGCAGCCCTCAAATTGCTGGTCACAGTAAGTATAAAGTAAAATCTTTGGAATTTGACAATATACAATGAAAAACTTAAAAATGGAGGGGCGTCTGGGTGGCTCAGTTGGTTGAGCGTCCGACTTTGGCTCAGGTCATGATCTCATTGCTCGTGAGTTTGAACCCATGTCAGGCTCTGTGCTGACAGCTCAGAGCCTGGAGCCTGCTTCGGATTCTGTGTCTCCCTCTCTCTGCCCCTCCCCTGCTCACCCTGTGTCTCTCTTGTTCAAAAATAAACATTTAAAAAAAAATTTTTTTTTTTTTAACATTTTTTTTATTTTTTTTTTTCAACGTTTAT
>NW_024412396.1:45606145-45647884 GCF_014898765.1 Herpailurus yagouaroundi | reverse complement strand
CTCCAGGCTCTGAGCCATCAGCCCAGAGCCTGACGCGGGGCTCGAACCCACGGACCGCGAGATCGTGACCTGGCTGAAGTCGGAGGCTTAACCGACTGCGCCACCCAGGCGCCCCTAAAAAATTTTTTTTTAAATATTGCAAAAGAAATGCTTTCACTACTTCAAATATTTTCTAAGTACAGTGACAGACTCCGATTTAGAACCTGAAGTTCATAAGAAAAACAAGGCCCCTACCTTCAAGAAGCTTACAAATGCAAACAAATGATTAAGTAAGGCAATTTCAGATAGTGATTGGTGCTATGAACAAAATTATTACAGAAGTAAAATATCTGCTCAATGAACACACAGGATAATCACGTTGGGGTAGAGAAAATGTAACTGAAAAGGGATAAACAGGGGCACCTGGGTGGCTCAGTTGGTTAAGCATCTGACTTCGGCTCAGATCATTATCTCATGGTTCGTGGGTTCATGCCCATGTCAGGCTCTGTGCTGACAGCTCGGAGAGTGAAGCCTGCTTCGGATTCTGTGTCTCCCTCTCTCTCTCTGCCCCTCCCCCGCTTGCGCTCTGTCTCTCTCAGTCTCTCAAAAATAAACATTTAAAAAAACATTTTTTTTAAAGGAATAAACAAAGGCTTTCGATGCACTGGAAAAGAGAAGCATCACCTTTCTTAAAAAATGAGTACTCACTTTTCATATTATACTGAGTGGAAACATGACAGATTGGTTAAAAACATGGACTTCGGGGGCGCCTGGGTGGCGCAGTCGGTTAAGCGTCCGACTTCAGCCAGGTCACGATCTCGCGGTCCGTGAGTTCGAGCCCCGCGTCAGGCTCTGGGCTGATGGCTCAGAGCCTGGAGCCTGTTTCCGATTCTGTGTCTCCCTCTCTCTCTGCCCCTCCCCCATTCATGCTCTGTCTCTCTCTGTCCCAAAAATAAATAAAAAACGTTGAAAAAAAAAAATTTAAAAACATGGACTTCAGATCTGATTCCCTGGAATATTTAATTTTTCACACCCTAGTTTCTACATCTAAAAATCAGGAGTAATAAGAGCACCTACCTCACAGAATTGTTTTGAGGACTATTACATATGTCAAGTGTTCATACACTGTTTTTTGAAGACCTATATTAGTGGTACCTATCATTTCTATGAAGTCACAATAAACTTTTGACTGTGGATAAAGTAAATCCTTCAGTCAACATGAGAAAGGGGATGAGGCCAAGGTATTGAAGAGAATGTGACTGAGAGCCATAGGAGGAATACTGAACTGGGATGGAGAAAGAAAACCCCCAGGAGAAGGTGACAGCTATACAAAATTGAATCCTAAGAGGTCAGTTACGAAAAGATGGAGGGAAGAAACAGCTAAGTTGCCATGGTGAGAATATATCATTGAAAAATATTTACAATAGATGAAGTAAAAATTGCAGATTATAAATGTCAAGGAAAATGTCACAATTTGCTTAAGATATGTATACATTTAATTTATATATATAAATTCAATATAAATGCTAAGATTTACAAGCCATGCTTTATTATTTCCTTACACTGTTTTTCATTGGTTTTGGTCTTTGGTGTGAATAAAATATTTTAAAGTTATAACTGGTATAGCATGCTATTAGTAATAAGGCCATATTTAATCCCCCAGATATGCCAATCAGCTTTGCTGGTGTCTAATGCGACAATCTGTACCTGCCATTATACCTCTAATATAACGGGAAGGTCTGGTGGTAAGATCAAACACTGCCTGAAAACCACATATCAGAGCAGAGGCACAACACAATCATCACATCACTGTACACATGCAGTGTAAAAACGGAGTGGCGGGAGTTTTCCTCACCTCGGTCCATTACTGTCTTTTCTCCTGGTTGAACAGTTGCCTTGCTCAGCTTTGGCTCGCTGATCTGGGAACTCATTCGCACTCCTATCTATAACTTCTCCGGCATCAAGTGCTCTGTGGAGTCGATAGTTGACCATCTTCAGAACAATGAAAACAGCAGCTATCACAGGACAATAAACTGCTACTATAATCATTGAAGAAGGAAGAGCCTTGAAGAGAAAGAAAATAAAGATAGGCATTTAAAAATATCGTATATTTTATTCAATTAGAGAAATCTGTAACTAAAATGACACACACAAAGCAACAATTACTTAGTTACTAGAAACTTAGTTACTAGAAAAAACTTAGTTACTAGAACTAAGTTGCAAAAGTGTAAGACAGCGCTGCCCAAAACCATAGCCACCAGCTACATGCAGCTACTGAGTATTTGAAATATGGTTTGTCTGAACGGAGATGGGCAGTAAGAATAAAATAGCAATGGACTTTGATGATTCAGCATGAGAAAAAAGAATGTAAAATATCTCAATAATTTTTACATTGGTTACGTGTTGAAATAGCGTTCAGAGTATACTAGGTTAAATAAAGTACATTATTAAACTTGTTTTCATCTGTTCCTTTTTACTTATTTTTAATGTGGCTATTAGAAAATTTTAAATTACATATGTGGCCTGCGTTACATTTCCGCTGGAGAGCGCAGTATAAAGTCCATGCCAAAAAGCTTATGATACAATTGGAGAGTTAAATATCACATTACATAATACACGAGTAAGACAGGAATGTGGTCCAGATATAGAAGCCCTGTTTATGTGCCCTCTGTAACTTTGTTTAGGATATAAACATTCTTTGGGCTCTACAAAGCTGTTCTAGTTAGAACTGTTAGAAGAAAAACCTTTGAACTAGGACTGTAAACACAGATAAGACATGGGAGACGTGCAAAATCCAAATAGGTTTTCTTTTAATACACTTAAAAACTGTAGCCTGACAAATAAAAGAATACAGAACAGAATCAAGCAAAAAAACAGATTAACTGAAAAAACTCCAATGCTTCCTGGGCATGAAGGCTGCAGACCTGTCAGACTTGAGGATCCACTGGTGTGGACCTGTCTCCAGGGGTGACAGGTGTGGAGGCCACCCCACTTGGGAGGCATGGCCTCAAGAGTCACTGCTGGCAGAGACTATATAACGAGGTTCTACTTATGCCCACTTAAATGAAACACAAATCACTCTGGTGTCTGTAGCTCTAGATTTTATAAGGTTTAACCTCAGTCATCTGACAACATGGTTCCAAACTTGCTTAGAAAGATAACTTCGAATTGCTTGAGATGGTGAAACTAAAAAGGGTCCTGGTGAACCAGGTAGGTTTACAATACAAACATAATAAAAGTTAAAAAAAAAAAAAAAAAAAAAAAGAAAGTTATTTGGGGTGGGGAGAGAAAAGGAAAGAGTGTGGGATGCAATTGGGAAAGGAAAATAAAAGTAAATCAAGCCCACAGTATACCTCTTTTGAGTTGTAAATAGGCATAATAGGTATAAGTTTGGTATTTTTAAAACTTGGAATAAGAAAGCCTTCATTTTAGCGTATCTATCTAAAAAAATTGAACCTGTGATCCCAATTTAAATGTCACTGAATGACTGATTTAGGCTTATAATTTTTTTAAGTTTGTTTATTTATTTATTTATTTTGAGAGAAAGAGAGCAGGTGAGGGGCAGAGAGAGAAGGAGAGAGAGAATCCCAAGAGGGTGATGCAGGGCTTGATCCCACAAACTGCGAGATCATGACCTGAGCCAAAACCAAGAATCAGACACTTAACCAACTGAGCCACCCAGATGCCCCTAGGCTTATGATTTTAAGTTGAAAAATGTATTTTTAATGTTTGTTTGTTTGTTTATTTAGAGACAGTGAGCCCGTACAAGTGGCAGAGGGAGAGAGAAAGAGGGAGAGAGAAAATCCCAAGCAAGCTCCATGCTGACAGCACAGAGCCTGACTGAGGATTCGATCTCACAAACAGTGAGAAACACTGGACCTGAGCCAAAATCAAGAGTGAGATCATGACCTGAGTTGAAATCAAGAGTTTAACCTACTGAGCCATCCAGATGCCTCCATTAAGTACAATTTAAATTAAAGGAGTCTTAAGCTGTATTAAAAAAAAAAAAAAACCAAACTCCCAAACATAGTTGTTAAAAACGGGTTCAATTTGAGTGTGAAACTGTTTTAATTTATAACTTTAATAAATCTAATTATTTTTGTAAAAAGACAAAAAACAAAAAATCCCGAATAACCTTTTCTGAGCAGAAGATACACATACTTAAACTGACAAAACAATTTCAAACAGAGAAACACATACAGACACATATACTACTTACAGTATTTACAAAAGTTCTGCATAATGCTGGTTTCTATACAAGATGTTCACATAAGAATTATAGTTCTTGGTAATCATTTAGTTTAACACCTTCATTTTCAGACAGAAAATTGAGACCTACTAACTTTGAAAAACTTAGCCAAGATTACTCATCTTAGCAACAAAATTAACCAAGACTTCTCATGCCTGTGTCACTGCATGTTTAAGTATACACCAATACCAATTCCATTTTAAATGTAAAGTGTCAATGCAAAGTAAGTCAGAATTCCATCATTATTCATCATAGCCCAAATTAAGATAAAAATTATTGGGGCGCCTGGGTGGCGCAGTCGGTTAAGCGTCTGACTTCAGCCAGGTCACGATCTCACGGTCTGTGAGTTCGAGCCCCGCGTCAGGCTCTGGGCTGATGGCTCAGAGCCTGGAGCCTGTTTCCAATTCTGTGTCTCCCTCTCTCTCTGCCCCTCCCCTGTTCATGCTCTGTCTCTGTCTCAAAAATAAATAAACGTTGGAAAAAAAATTTAAAAAAAAAAAGATAAAAATTATTGATTATATTAATTAAGTGGATTGAAAGAGAACAAGTTCACGATTGTTACTCAGAGTAGTAAATTCAGTGGAAATGTTAATGGCCCCTCCAAATGGTAAAAGAGAAAAGAGATACCTTAATACTGAATGGTCTATTGTGTCTGCCTCTACAAAGAGTCAAAGATTACGACTGCTAAAACAGATTGAAATAAACTCTCTCCCTACTATTATACTGCTAACAGTAGCACATGACTGAATGCCAAGAAACATACTAAATGTACAGGATAAGGACAGAATTTCTTTTTAAAAAACACTGAACAGTGAAAAGACAAAGTGAAATAAAAATTCAAGTGACCATTTCATACCAGAAACCAGTATCAGATAATGAACACTTGTATTTTCTACTCTAACTACAAAAGTTATCCATTTATTTTACACCCCGTGGTTTCAATGTTTAAGCCCCATCAATGGTTACGCTGGAGGCTTCTAGGTGACAGAGGACAGCTGTTCTATCAGTTCCACTTTTCCCGGGAGGGATAAAAATGCATGGACACACACTGGGCTGTTGTGTGACTTTATGTAAACTTGTTCTTCTACTTAACTTAGATTACTTCACTGGGCTCTCTGCTGACTCCAGCCCAGCGGACAGTATCAGTATGATCATAAATGTATCATAATATATTTTTTAAATATTTTAAGTTTGTTTTTTATTTTATTTTTTATTTATTTAGGTTTAAAAAAAATTTTTTTTTACATTTATTTATTTTTGATAGAGCACAAGTGGGGGAGGGACCGAGAGAGAAGGAGACACAGAATCCGAAGCAGGCTCCAGGCTCCAAGCTGTCAGCACAGAGCCCGACGTGGGGCTTGAACTCAAGAACCACTATATCGTGACCTGAACCAAAGTCGGATGCTTAACCGACTGAGCCACACAGGCACCCCTTTATTTATTTAGTTTTTAAAGTAGGCTCCACACCCAACATGGGGCTTGAACTCACCACCCCGAGATCAAGAATCACATGCTCTACTGAATGAGCCAGCCGGGCACTCCTGTCAGGTACTTATTGACTTAAGGTTAATTATGTTTCATAACAAACAATACTTTAATATTTTCAAAGGTCATGTTTCGTCCTAAGTTAGACTATTTTATCACAGATGTTATCTTCAAGTTAATGCTGATGCAACCAAGCCCATTAACTGCTCTCTGATAATAAAGAAGTCTATTTTATGTTCACTCCAAGGTCTATCTCCAAGTATAAATTGCTTACGTGGGAAGGCTGGTTTTACTTCTTAAGATACCACAAACAGTGGACAGCAGAAAATGAAGATGGGGTAGCAGGTGGCATAACACTGATGGATAAACAAGGCCCTCACTGAATTACCAGAAAGTCACAGCACTGCGAGCTCAGGATCAAGACCTGCACAGTCATCACGGACTTCAGGTGCTCTTCTTATACATCTTCAGGGTCTCTGCAGCTCACACATTTTATGTATTGAAAAGTTATAATATGAAAACAGACAAGCTGGGTAGTTTTTCAGTTCTATTATGCTATGATTAACTTCTTGTTTTGAGGGATTTGCTTACTCTTGTAGTCGCACTCAAGTATTCTGACCAGTTCAGTCGGAAATCAGTGGTCTATAACTAAAAAGGTTATCAGAATGGGAGACCATCACCCACAACGGACGTCAACCAAGGCTGTGAAAAAAAATATTTTAACAAATCTCTTAGAATAGCTATCATTAATGTAAAAACACTTTCTATGTTTATTTTCTCTTTCCACTATTGCAACTACCTTATTATTTAAGACAATGTTTACCAAACTTTTGGCTTCACAGCCTTAATGGGTATTCAAACATATGAACTATGTGTTTTACATAGAGATTCATCACATCTTAAGTTCTTAAACTGACAGATTAAAGATTTTAACATAAAGAGCAAAACTTTAAAAATTTTAGAATATAAAAGAAAATCTTTATGATCTTAGGATATTTCTTAAGCATGATTCTCAAAGTATACACTATAAAGGACTGATAAATTAAAATTAAGAACTTCTGTTTGAGAGACACTATAAACTGAGTGAAAAGACAAGCTACAAATTAGGAGATATATTAAAACATATATTATTATGTAGGCATACATATGTGTATATTTATGTATAAGTACATATGTAATATATAAAGAATAAAGATGTATAAAATCAGTAACAAAGAGGCAAACAAACCAATGAAAATAAAGGACAACAGACAGACCTAACACAGAAAAAGATATGATAAAAACAACACATGAAAACATGTTCAACTCCATCAGTAATAAGCAAAATAGAATTTAAAACCACAATTTAGGGGGGCACCTGGGTGGCTCAGTCAGTTAAGTGGCCGACTTCAGCTCAGGTCATGATCTTGTGGCTCATGAGTTCAACCCCCATGTGGGGCTCCATGCTGACAGCCCAGAGCCTGGAGCCTGCTTCGGATTCTGTGTCTCCTTCTCTCTCTCTGCCCCTCCCCCACTCACATTCTATCTCACTTCCTCTCTCTCTCAAAAATAACATTAAAAAAAATTTTTAAGCCACAGTTTAGGGACACCAGTTGCTCAGTCAGTGGAGCATGGGACTCTTGATCTCAGGGTTGTGAGTTCAAGCCACATGTTGGGACTACAGCTAGCTTAAGAAAAAAAGAAACCACAGTATGTCATTTAACATCCATCTGTATAGACAAAAATTAAGTATGGAGAACCAGACCTCTAGCAAACTACTGGTAGAAATACAAATTGAAAAATAAATCACTGAAGATCTAGCAATTCCTAAGTATAAAACTGATACGAACTCTTGTACATGCAGTCCTAGAAGACTTTTATCCCCAAAATGGAGCAAAACCTCAACTGAAAACCAAGAGGAAAATGGACAGCTGTAGACTAGTTACCAGTGTGGAGCAGGACAATGAAAACTACAGCCAAATGCAGCAACATTAATTATACAAATACAGTATGTATTATATTCCAAATATAAACTTGTGGTTTGCTATATCTTCCTGATTTTTTTGGTAATGATATTTCTTTTATAATTAGAAGAGCTAAAATTTTAATAGTGAAAAAAAGTTTTCATATTAGAAAAAGAATATATCAGCTTTCATCTTTTACACAGACATGATCTATATTCATCTCAATAATGGATGACTTAGTAATACATCAAGTTCCAATCGAGGCAGTTTTTTACCTTACTCCTTACCTGTAAAAAAGTATTTTAACTCTCAATTACACATCCCGAATAATGGCACAAAGTATGACTGGCTGTCAGATAGCTCTAGATATTCAAATCAAATACAGACCCAAAAGCTGTGGTAAGCCTCCTATGGAGAACTGTGTTAGATACTTTTAATAAGATCACCTCTCTTAAAAACTGGATGGATAAAAATGCCAAAAACTACAATGGGGGCAGCTGGAGGGCTCAGTCGGTTAAGTGGCCAACTCTTGATTTTGGCTCAGGGCATGGTCTCAGGGTTCGTGGGTTCGAGTCCCACATTGGGCTCTGCGCTGACAGCATGGAGCCTGCTTGGGATTCTCTCTCCCTCTCTCTCTGCCCCTCCCCTGCACGCACACCCTCGCTCTCAAAATAAATAAATTTTTAAAACTATAATTATCATATTTGATCTAGCAATCCTACTTCTGAGTACTTATCCAAAAGAATTAGAAGCAGGATCTCAAAGAGATACTTGTATACCCATGTTCACAGCAACAATATGCACAATAGCCAAGAGGTAAAAGCAACACAAATGTCCATCCACGGATGAACAGATAAACAAAATGTGGTCTATGCATACAATGGAATAGTATTCATCCGGGGCTCCTGGGTGGCTCAGTTGGTTCAGAGTCCAACTTCGGCTCAGGTTATGATCTCACAGCTTTTGAGTTCGAGCCCCGCATTAGGCTCTGTGCTGACAGCTCAGAGTCTAGACCCTGCTTCGGATTCTGTGTCTCCCTCTCTCTCTCTCTCTGCCCCTCCCCTGCTCATGCTCTGTCTCTCTCTCTCTCAAAAATAAACAAGCATTTAAAAAATTAAAAATAAAAAAGGAACGAAATCCTGTCACAGGCTACAACACAGATGAACCTTGAGGTCAATAAGCCACGTGAAATAAGTCAGTCACAAAAAGACAAAATACTGGATGATTCCGCTTATATAAGGTATCTAAAGTAGTCAGATTCCTAGAGATAGAAACCAGAATGGCGGTTACCAAAGACTAGCAAGAGGAAGAAAGAGGGAGTTATTTAATAGGTATAGACTTTGTTTCAGAGTATGAAAAAGTTGTGAACATCCAATGCACAACAATGTGAATATACTTAACATTACCAAATATACTTTCAAAATGTGTTAAAGTGGTAAGGTTTATGTTAAGTGCATAGTTTAATCCCTTAAATTCTGATAGTTTATGCTTAACATAAAAAAAATGATTAATTTCAGTCACAAGTGATAGGTTCAAGCTATTCAAGATGTCAAATATATTTCTGATGGGACTCTTGAGAAAGCCACTTGGAATCACAGAAATAGTCATACTAGATTTTCAGGCACGAAGTAAACTTATCTTACATTACATTTTATCTTACATTTTATTTCAAAAACTCAAGTGAGTAATTCTCCCCTATGGCTAGCACAATGCATGGTAGAAAAGCAATCTTTAATACAATGCTCACTTTATGTGCAGCAATGTAAAGAAAGACATGCACTATCTATGCTTTGTGTTAGATTCATAATTTTCACTACATTGAACACCACTGAATCAAGATCTGGAAGCATATGGTTAACAAACGAGTATTTCCTTAATATATTTGTAGCTATTTTCAATCAGAATTTCAATGCATATTTTCCAGTTCATGTTACAAAGTGATTATCAGCTACATAACACTTAATGACAACTAACATTTTATACGTAGATATCAACTGACATCTAATAGCTAGTGATGACCATGGGCCAGGCACATTTCTAAGTGCTTTATGTATATTAACTCATTTAACCCTTAGGATCACCTCATGAAGTCAGCACTGTTATTCTTCTAATATTACAGGCAGAGAAAGTGAGACACAAAGAGATAAGTAATTTGCCCAAGATCTCAAAATGAGACATCAAGGAGCCACTTGACTCCAGAGTCCTCGCTCTAAATCATGACATCTAACTGCCTCTAAATCAAGGTTGGAAAACTTTTTCTGTTTAAAGCCAAACAAAAAATATTTCATACTTTACAGGTCACAGAATCTGTCGCAGCTGCTCAACTCTGCTGCTTGAAAGCAGCTCCAGACAATATATGAACACATGAGCATGGTGTTTTCCCATAAAACTATTTATAGACACTGAAACTTGAATTTCATATAATTTTCACACAGAATGAAATATTACTCGTTTTTTTTTTTCAACCACTAAATATGTAAAAAAAAAAAAAAATTCTTAATTCATGAGCCATACAAAAACTACATGGGCCACATTTTGCTAATATCTGCTCTGAATGAAATACTCTTTTCTCCTTTAACCACTAAACCAAACAAAACATCATCATGCACTTCTCCCTCATATATGAGAAGTATGAACCTATAATCTCCAATATCACCAGTTTCATCCAACTGTGAAACAAAGTAGCTGCTAGAAAACAATTGTTCTTCACAATGTAGGCCCCCAAAATCAAGTCACATTCAACAGTGTCATTTAATAAGATAATTCTGGAAATCACTCCTCTTCCTTGCTCTCCAAGCAAAACAACTATTTTTAATGTTAAAAAGTAGGTCACAAGTTTTTAAGCATATAGTATACCTATTTTTTTAGAAGACATGACATTTTTGAATAATGCCTGTTTTTGGTATCTTCTCTTCAATGAGAAAATTAATTTGTAGCAGAAAACACTGGTTTGGGGCAATTGTGGGAAAATTCCATTAGTTCCATAGAAATCCCTGGAAAAATGATTAAAACTTCAACAGCCTGGGGGTGCCTGGGTGGCTGAGTCCAACTCTTGATTTTGGCTCAGGTCATGATTTCACAGTTTGTGGGATTGAGCCCCACCATCAGACTCCACCTGACAACATGGAGCCTGCTTGAAATTCTCTCTCACTCTCTCTGCCCCTCTGCTGCTCACGTTTTCTCTCTCTCTCAAAATAAACAAACATTAAAAAGAAAAAACCTTCAGTGGCCTTATATCACTATTTGACAAAGTTATGTGACAGAAAACTCACTAGGGACTAGAGGCCGAGGGCCCATCAATACAATAAAGGAAACTTTTTAGGGGCGCCTCGGTGGCTCAGTTGATTAAGCATCCAGCTTCAGCTCAGGTCATGATCTCAGGACTTGTAAGTTCAGGTCCTGTATCAGGCTCTACTGTTAGCACAGAGCCTACTTGGCATCCTCTGCCTCCCTCTCTTTCTGTCACTCCCTAGCTTGTGTTCTCTCTTTCAAATATAAACAAACACTAAAAAAAAAAAAAAAAAAAAAAAAGAAAGTAAGGAAGAAAATTTTGTTTGTTTTTTAAGAAAAATTTTAAACAGACACAAACACGAAGACTATATCTGTCTCTCTAAAAATGTAGGTTAACTGTAGAGAATACTGAAAGTAAAAACTATTTTTTTTGGTCAGTCTTTAAAAATACAAATACATGTATGGAAACCAATTTGACACTAAATTATATTTAATAAATAAATAAATATAAATAAATAAAAATAAATAAAAATACAAATACAGGTCACATCTTTACACTGCTTCCTAATTTGGTATGTATTTCTCATTAAATGTGAAAATAATAAATGTGAAGACATTGTATTAGACATTTTCCTCAAAATGTTTTCACTATAAATTCATAACTAATAAATACAACTCTCATTCCTCTGAGGCCTTTCTTTGCTGCCTTGTGATACCTTTAGCTCAATATCCAGCTATAAGAAAAAGCTGAGTAGCAGTTTTGTTTCCCAATTCAAAACACTACATTCATTCCGATTATTCTTTTTAAATACATGCTTCTCTGCTCGTGTGGTCTGAGATCTTTGAATGTTGCCAACTACCAAAGTAGCTGGTGCTTCTAGTAAGTTACAACAGAGACAATCACTGACATATTTAGAGAAAAACTGAACCTAAATCTTTCCTAGCTTGAATGTTGTCCGCTCTGCCAATCTCCTGTAGAAACGGGAGTGAAAATTAAATGACAGAAAAAATATCTGGCAAATGAAAAGTCTGGCATAATTTGAAAGCAGTACGCCTCACGGTCTAGGCGGAGAAAAAAACAAAACAAAACAAAAAAACAAAACCCAAACCCACAGGTACTGGTCCTGTCCTAAACCGTAACTTCCATCCGTCAATAACACCTGAACTAACTTTTCTTCACACTTTTTCAGAAGGAAAACTAAGGAGTTGTAACAATAAGGAGCGCTGCCTTCTTCCCACAGTCTGCCCCCAAATCAGTCCGTGCCACAGCTGTTTCGGCTGGGTCCAAATGACCAACGGGACAAAGAACCAAGAACCACTTTTTGTAAAGCTCTGTGAGACAGCCACTCGGCCCGGGGTTCGAGCTTTCCTACTGACAGACCTGAAGCTGGGCAACCTGCCTCTGCGTATGTACTCTGGTGGAAAATCCCTTTCGGCTTACTGACAAAAAGAGTATCAATGGATAAGCTGATTCCTACAACGTGCAGAACCGTTCCACATCTGTACCACCTTTCGTTTCTGGCAAACAGAGAAAATGCTGGCAACGAGGGAGGAAGAAGGAAGGGCTCAGCAGAAAATGAGTGTCCATTAGGGGTAAGGAGAGAGGGCAGATCAGAGAAGAAATGAACGGTTTTAAGCCTTCCAATTTTCACATACAGGCTGCCCCAAAGAACTTTAAAAAGGCCTTCAGGGGCGCCTGGGTGGCGCAGTCGGTTAAGCGTCCAACTTCAGCCAGGTCACGATCTCGCACTCCGTGAGTTCGAGCCCCGCGTCGGGCTCTGGGCTGATGGCCCGGAGCCTGGAGCCTGTTTCAGATTCTGTGTCTCCCTCTCTCTCTGCCCCTCCCCCGTTCATGCTCTGTCTCTCTCTGTCCCAAAAATAAATAAACGTTGAAAAAAAAAAAATTAAAAAAAAAAAAAAAAAAAAGGCCTTCATATCCCAATCATGGCTCTAGGAATTCAGGCCTCTTGCCACAGCCTCCTTCAGGGATGGAGGTAATAAAGCATTCCAGGCAGGTATTTCATTTCCGAAGAGAGGGCTGAAGAGGGAAAGGGACAAGCACTCCCAGGGCTGAGAGGCAAGCACACTTTCCCGTAGAAAAAAACACAAAAATAGAATTTTCTGTAAATCCAACTACACAGTAAGTCGAAGTGACTTCAGAGGGCCAACTGGGAACCTCTGCAACAAATCCAGAATACACCTTCCCCAAAGGCAACTAACTGACTTACAAGTGAAAAATCAGAAGTTGAGCCAACCCATATTTCTGCAGAAGTTTACAGTTTATTTCTAAATATTTTAATATGAACAGAATCATTAAAAATACTAGATACTATCTTTTAGATCTGTTTATATTTGTATTTTATATTTGTCACTCTACATTTGTATTTACATTTTTAGCTACAGTTGAATGCTATTCTTAAGGAGGTAACATTCAAAATGCATTGCATACTACCCAGATGAAAAGGGACCAGAGTAATATAGGACATACAAACTCATCATCAACATATATGTACTAGGAGCTAGAGATGGGCAGCTTAAAATACATATGAAAAAATAGGGCACAGATATGAAAAGGAGAAACAAAAGTAAGGATGCATAATGATGGACTACAATAGCCATATACATTTTATAGGAATTTTCCCATACTTTCATTTTTCCCCACAAAAATATATATATGTATATATATAACAATGTATAAATATATACAGAATTATAATAAACATATTTAGATTTACTATTTGGGAATATATACTCCCAAATATGATTATCCAATAATCTAAACTATATAGATGGAATTAGTAATTAGTGATTCACAAATATCCTTTCCAAAACCAATCCATCCTCTTATTCTCTCCTATGTGTTGAAATGGGTTTTTATCTATTTTTTATTTTATTTATTTATTTATTTATTTATTCATTCATTCATTCATTCATTCATTTATTTCTTGAGAGAGAGAGAGAGAGAGAGAAAGTGTGCACAGGGACTGAAGCAGGCTCCATGCTGTTAACATGGAGACCAACCCTGAGATCATGACCTGAGCCAAAATCAAGAGTCGGACACCTAACAGACTAAGCCTCCTAGGCACCCCTGAAATGGCTTTCTAATGAGATTAAGGTACCTATTTTCCCAAACCAGCAAATAGCAGCCAACCTAAAATGAAAAATAACTGATACGTCTGGAAATTTTAACTGGCTATTAAACTATGTCAGAACAGCAAATAAAAATGGAAAGGTAGAGATATTTACGCCTCTACATGAAAGAGACTGACACAGATTTATCTTTCAACATTACCCAGATAGTATTATCTAGAGACTGAACTCCATTCTTCACCAAGATTCCCCAAATGAAATCTGAAAGAATCATCACGTAAGAACGTAACTTGAAAAGCACCAACAATGTTTTGATTTGCAAACCTTTCTCTGAGTAAACCTAACCATCCCAGAAAGAGAATAGGGTATCTCATGCTGAGAACAATTTTGATTCGTATTTCTTTTTGTAAACTGGTAACTTGACATTGTGGTGTATAAATCATTCTTTTATCAGTTTAACCAATCGCTTGACCTATTTCTTTATTCCATTTGTTTCTGATATATTTTACTGAAACAATTTTTCCAGGATTCATAATAAGTGAAAATAAGAATTCATTAACAAGGTCTGTCAACATGACTTTGCAGTTTTGAAAAGTAGCAGCTAGGTTATTACCTCACAAAATGTCAGCTGAGGATATATTCAGTAGGATTATCTTTAGGCCAATATATATAAAATAACGGGATTCTTCTTGCACTGATTTACTATACTCTTATAGATGAAGTACACTGTACAAGCACAAAATAATAATACAAGAGTTCAAATGTAAGGCTTAAAAATGAAAATAACTCCATCAATAACCAAAGTATTAAGCAAAAGGAAAAATCAAATTGTGAAGGAAAAAGCAAATGTTTTTATTTTACTTATTTTTTTTAAGTTCATTTACTTGTTTTTGAGAGAGAGATGGAGAGACAGACAGAGAGAGCACGCAAGCTGGGGAGGGGCAGAGGAGGAGAGACAGAGAGAATCCCAAGCAGGCTCCACACTGCCAGCGTGGAGCCTGATGTGGGGCTCAAACTCACAAACTACGAGATCATGACCTGAGTCGAAACCTAGAGTTGGACGCTTAACCAACTGAGCCACCCAGGTGCCCCAAAAATATTTTTAAATAAAAAATTAATACACACCAAAAATTAGGTTATTGAAAGTTATTTGTGTTCTTTCCTGTTTCACTAAAATTTAGTGACACAAACTGCAAGCTGAGATACTAATATAATTCAAATCAGGAAGACGTATAAATTAAAAGCATATTAGCTCTCAAGAATGTTAACAGAAGCCATACATCACTTTGGCCTAGCTCGCTGAATTGGCTTGAAGCAGAAAGATGGCACTGCATGTCACATAATCCATCTCTACCCTTAAAAGTAAACGCTAGAGGCGCCTGGATGGCTCAGTCGGTGGAGCGTCCCACTTCTGCTCAGGTAACAATCTCCTGGCTCTTGAGTTCGAGCCCCACATCAGGCTCCGTGCTGACAGTTCGGAGCCTGGAGACTGCTTCGGATTCTGTCTCTGTCTCTCTGCCCCTCCCCTGCTCATGCACTGTCTCTGTCTCTCTCTCAAATGTAAATACACATAAAAATTAAAAAAAAAAAAGATATGGCCCTAGTTCTTTAAATAAATAAATAAATAAATAAATAAAGTAAATGCTAAAATCAAGCAAAGTATCAACACACTAGATTTAAGGTGAGGTAAATATGCCTAACAGAAAAAATGAATTAAGAAGTGAATACAGCATACTTAATACCACCATTTACTCAGTTTCCATAAAGGCAACTCTGACACAACTCACTGAATATGAGTTTAGTCATTCATTCAACATATATTTACTAAATACCTATTAAGTCCCAGATACTCTTCTAACGAATGATAATACTGCAATAAACAAAATCTTTTTTTTTTTTTTAATTTTTTAAGGTCTATTTATTTTTGAGAGACAGAGACAGAATGCAAGTGGGTTAGGGGCAGAGAGAGAGGGAGGCACAGAATCCAAAGCAGGCTCCAGGTCCAAGCCATCAGCACACAGCCCGACGGGGGGCTCGAACTCACAAGCTGTGAGATCATGACCTGAGCTGAAGTCAGACGCTCAACTGACTGAGCCACCCAGGTGCCCCAATATCATTACTCTTCTTGAGCTTCTCAGAAGAATGACTAATTTCCTGTTCAACCCAGCGCCAGGTACTTTACATAGATTATCTCACAACAATCCTTTGAATAAAATACTATTATAATCTCCATTTTACGGATAAGAAAACTGAGGCAATGAAGTCATCTGTAGGCAGCAAGCAGTAAAAACAGTCTAAGTCCAGTGGTAAGAATCTGAGGGTTTTTTAAAGTTTATTTATTTATTTTAGTAATCTCTACGTCTAACATGGGGCTTGAACTCATGACCCCGAGATCAAGAGTTGCATGTTCTTCCAAGTGAGCCAGTCAGGTGCCCTAAGAATCTGCGTTTCCAACCACTAACACTAGGCAGTCTTCCCCCCAAAGCAGTGTTTCACAACTTTTTTTTTCATTATCGTACTAAGGAGTCTTTCCAGACATTTTTTTCCTAATCACTCCTGTGAAATAATAGAAAATATATACATTGGTTTCTGTCCCTGGTTCCTGGCACAGAACTCCTAAAAAACCCTTGGAATTCCTTAGTGATAACATCTAAGTCCCTTGGAATTTCCTGGGTGATAGGAGTGTCTTTGTTCTAATGAGGTAACTGTTGGTGGGCTCCTGGATGGGGGCTGGTTACCAGAAAGACCAAGCCATGATTAGAAGCTTGGGATTTCCAGAGGAGAGGGGCTGGAAATGGAGTTAATAATTGATGATGCCTACGTGATGAAGCCTTCACGAAATCCCAACGGTATGGAGTTTGGAGAGCTTCCAGGCTGGTGAATGTGTGGAGGTGCCAGAGAATGGTGCACCCAGAGAAGACATGAAAGCTCTGTGCCCCTTCCCACACATCTGCCTTACATATCCCTTCTTGCTGGATGTTCATCTGTATCCTTTATCACACCCTTTTGTGATAAACTGGTGAACAGTAAGTAAATTGTTTTCCTGAGTTCTGTGAACCACTCTAGCAAATTAACTGAACCTGAGAATGGGGTCATGGAAACTTCCAATTTGTAGGCAATGGGACAGAAGCATAGGTGACAACCTGTACTTGTTACTGGCATCTGACCTGGGGGGAAGGAGACAGTCTTGTGGAACTGGCCCCTTAACCAGTGGGATTTGAAGCTATCTCCAGGTAGTGTCAGAACTGAGTTAAATTGTAGGATATTCAGCTGGTTACTCAGAGGATTGTTTGTTAAGGGAAAACCCATACACACCTGGTATCAGAAATGTTAGGAGTGGGGAAGCAGCACGAGACTAAACGAAAACACACAGAAATGTAAGTTTCCAAAACACTCCCCCTCACGAAATTTTACCACCACAGACACACTACATCTGTATGTCCCCTACGTACAAGTGGACGTTACACATAAAAAGATTTCTTTACCACTACCACCACCCACCCTCCCCTATCAAGTAAGTTATTTTCACCTCCTTGAGGGCAAGCAACCTCATTCTTACTGAGAATGCATGATCTGGAGCAAAGCTTCTTAACCCAGCAATGCCGGCATTTGGGGCCGGATAATCCTATGTTGTTGGTACTGCCCTGTACTTTAAAAGTTGTTTAGCACCGTCCCTGGCCTCTGCCCACTAGAAACCAAGTGGTAACCGTGACAAAGCTGGGTTAAAATCCTCCAGCCTTAGAAATGCAGGTAAGTGGCGGCAACTGCTTCTCTTGCTGCTCTTTACACAGTCTTAAGAATTACAGCTCCTGACTTTGTTCACAAAAAACCTGGAATGGATGAGATATAAGCCGGCTGCAAATGCCGGATCTCTGTAGCCGGCATGAAGGAGCACATGTAACAACAGCCATGGCAAGAAGGAACTGGTATTTGATATAATCATAGCGGGGAGAGAACCCCACACTAGACCAATAAGTGAAAGGACATTAAATTTTAATAAAATCCATTTATAATAGATGCCACATAATAAGGCTAAGTAACCCCTCCCACCAAAATGATGAGTGAGACAAATTACCTCACTTTAAGTATAGATGAGAACCATAACAAAATCCCTAGGAGAACACTCTGTTTTATAATGGGCTTCCATTGTAGTCATACACTATGCGGGTCAAAAGCAGCCAAGATTAAGGATATAATTAGATGATGATGGGAAGGGCAGCTCCAGATTCAGAATACGCACTGAAAAAGATCAGGGGACACTAAACTCGTCTCAAATCCATCACTGGTTGGCTTTCAGGAGATTAATCAGAAAAGCATCTTGTGTGTCTGGGTGAGGAGGACGCTGAACAGTGATGTGGTGGTGGTCCTGGGGTCAAAGGGGAAAAAAGGCAGGGCGACACGCATGACCCTGAAGCAGTTTCCTCAACTGCAAAATGGGATAAGTGTCTTTATTTCACAGGGCAGGGCTATGATGAAGATTAAGTGAGAAAATCTGAAAATGGATGGTGCATGGGCATGAGGTAATAGCACAATAACCACGTGATGTTTTTAATCATGTTTAAGCAACGTGGTGGCAAAACTAAGCTAAGCAAACAAAAAGAAAGACCTCTGAATAGAAATAGTTCAGAGGAACCAAAGATGAGCTACAGAAAAGATGAGCTAGATAAGACTTGTGAGATCTCAGAATACCCGGTGGTAAATATTTAGTCTGACAGTGAACAACCAGAGTCATTAAAAAATATAGAGAAATATTGGGGCGCCTGGGTGGCTCAGTTGGTTGGGCGGCCAACTATAGCTCAGGTCATGATCTCGTGGTCTGTGAGTTTGAGCCCCGCGTCGGGCTCTGTCCTGAGCACTCAGAGCCTGGAGCCTGCTTCCAATTCTGTGTCACCCTCTCTCTCTGCCCCTTGCCTGCTTGCTCTGTCTCTCTCTCTCAAAAATAATTTTTAAAAAACACATATTTTTTTTTTAAATAGAGAAATATTTTTGTATCACAGTAAAGAAAAAAAGAATCTATACTTCAAACAAAAAATATATTGTGCTTAATGGTAAAACACTGGAATGACCATTAAAGTAGGGAAGCAGGGAAGGCTGTCTATATTGCCAGCATTATTTAATACAGATATGTAAAGTACCACGCAGGCAATTATACAAGAGAAAAAAGTATAAGAATTGGAAAGAACTTCAAATTACTTTTTATAAACATGATTGCATATATGAAAATCCTTTTAAAACAAAAATTATTAGAAAAAAATGAGCTAATTCCATAAAGTGTGTGACTGCAAAATCAATAAATCAAAATCAATTGTTTTAGATGGAATCTTGGAACAGCAAAAGGACATTAGGTAAAAACTCTAAACCAATCTGAATAAAGTATGGACTTTAAGTTAATAATGAAATATCAAATATTGGTCCACTGGTTGTGACAAATGTACCACAGTAACCCAAAATGCAATCAACAGGAGAAAATGAGCGGTTATGTGGGATATCTTGTACCACCATCTCTGTAACTTTTCTATAAATCTACAACTATTCTAAAATAAGTTTTTTTTATAAAAACCAATAGTTTCCTTACATGGCAGCAATGACCAGTTAGAAACAGTGAAAAAAAATGGTTCTATTTACGCTACGTTAAAAACTAAAATCTAAGAATAATAATCCTAAGGGAAAATATACAAGGCTAACATTTAAAAAAAAAAAACAAAACTTAAAAACAAAATTCTCTTTAGGGACGTAAAGGGAGAGATCACCTTAATTCAATATTATAAAGATGTCAAACTTCCTTCCCTGAAATGACCCACAAATTCAATTTCTTTCAATCACAAACTCAATGACATCCCTTAGAAACTGAACAAAATGGATAAAGGTGCAAGAACAACTATAAAAAAAACTAGTAAGACAGACTAACAAGACTACTACTATGAAAGAAAAATCTATACATATAAAAAACAAGGGTTACCAACAAAATTTAGTATACATGTAAGAGTAGACACTGATAAAACAGAACCAAATACCCCAGTGGGAACTTAAATTATAAAAAATATGGCATTTAAACTACTAAGAAAAATAGGAGATGGTTTAATAAATTAGGTTGATTGGGACAACTGCCTGTCTAAAAAAATTTTTTAACTTGATACTCACACATTGCTTACAACAAATAAATTCCAAATGGGCTAAACTATAAAACTATTAGATGTCTGCAATTATATTACAAAGGACTCATCTCCTTAATATATAACAGTGCTTAGAAATTAGTAAGAAACAACCTAGAAGAAAATGGATAAAGCACATGAATTCTTCACAGAGAAATTAAAAAAAAAAAAAAAGACACCTTAAGCTTAAGAAAAGCTGCTCAATCCCACTCAAAGCAGGAGATATGCAAGTCAAAACCACTCTAAGATACTATTTGTTATCTATGAAAGGAGCAAAACATGTGAGCACAGATACTCTCATGTATTGCTTCCAAACGTAAAGTGAGTAACACAACACCTCGGAAGGGCAATTTGGCAGATCTTTCAAAATTACAAAAGCATTTATCCTCTGAACAAGCAATCTCATTTCTAGGAATTTATCTTATTACTATACCTGAACACACCGGAGACGATGTTTATACAAATTATTTACCCCAGTATGGTTTGTGTTAGAAGTTGGCAAACAAATTAAATGTCTATCAGCAGGAAACAGGTAACCACACAATGGACTTCTATGCAACTATTTAAAAAAACAGAGCCCAACAAACAAAAATCCAAGACCAGACTGCTTCACTGAATTCTACCAAACATTTGAAGAAGAATTAATAACAATCTTTCTCAAACTCTTCCAAACAACAGAAAAAGAAGGAACAGCTCCAAATTCATTTTATGAGGCCAGCATTGCCCTGTTGCCAAAACCAGACAAGGACACCACAAGAAAACTGCAGACCAATATCCCAGATGAATGCAGGTAAAAATCCTTAACAAGATATTAACGAACAAAATTCAATCCCATTAAAAGAATCCAACACTATGATCAAGTAGGATTTATTCCAGGGATGCGAAAATGGTTTAACACCTGCAAATCAATGTGACAGACCCCATTACCAAAATGAAGGATAAAAATCATATATGATCAGCTCAATAGAGGCAGAAAGAGTATCTGACCAAAATCAACATCCGTTTATAAAACTCTCAATAAAGTGGGTATAGAAGGAACATACCTGAATATAACAAAGGCCTTATGTAAGAAACCCACAGTTAGTACCAGACTTAACAGTGAAAAGCTGAAAGCTTCTCCTCTAAGATCAAAAACAAGGCTAGGATGCCCACTCTTGCCACTTTTATTCAAGTCCTAGCCAGAGCAATGGGGCACCTGGGTGGCTCAGTTGGTTGAGCATCCAATTTCAGCTCAGGTCATGATCTCACAATCCATGAGTTCAAGCCCGCATCAGGCTCTGTGCTGACAGCTCAGAGCCTGGAGCTGCTTCGGATTCTGTGTCTCCCTCTCTCTGCCCCTCCCCTGCTCATGCTCTGTGTCTCAAAAATAAATTTAAAAAATAAATTAAAAAAAAAGAAAGAGAAAGAAATAAAAGTCATCCAAATTGGAATGGAAGAAGTATAACACCATTTGCAGATGACATAGTATATTTAGAAAACCCAGGGGCTCCTGGCTGGCTCAGCTGGAAGAGCACGTGACTCTTGATCTCATTCAAGTCCCACGTGGGGTGCAGAGATCACTTGAATAAATTTAAAAACTTAAAAAATAATAATAAAGAAAACCCCAAAGACAGTTTAAGCCAAAACACCAAAAAACTGTTGGAACGAATAAACGAATTCAGTAAGTTGAGGATTAAAAATCAGTATACAAAAATCTGTCGTGCTTTTATACACAATAACAAACTATCAGAGAAATTAAGAAAACAATCCCATTTACAATTGCATCAAAAATAATCAAATGCCGGGGCGCCTGGGTGGCGCAGTCGGTTAAGCCTCCGGCTTCAGCCAGGTCACGATCTCGCGGTCTGTGAGTTCGAGCCCCGCGTCAGGCTCTGGGCTGATGGCTCAGAGCCTGGAGCCTGTTTCCGATTCTGTGTCTCCCTTTCTCTCTGCCCCTCCCCCGTTCATGCTCTCTCTCTGTCCCAAAAATAAATAAACGTTGAAAGAAAAAAAAAATTAAAAAAAAATAATAATAATCAAATACCTAAGAAGAAATTTAACCAAAGAGGTAAAAGACCTGTACACTGAAAACTATTAAACACTGATGAAAGAAACTGGAGGCAAACCACAAACAAATGGATAAAATGCTCATGTTTTAAATAGTTAATATTGTTCAAATGTCCATACTACCTAAAGCAATTAAAGACTCAATGCAATCTCTATCAAAATTTCAATGTAATTTTCACAGAAATCTAACAACAATCCTAAAATTTGCATGGGACCACAAAAGACTCCAAAAAGCCAAAGCAATCATGAAAAGGAAGAACAAAGCTGGAGGCATCACGCTCCCTGGTTCCAAACTACATTACAAAGCTATAGTAATTAAAACAGTATGGTATTGGCATAAAAACAGAAACAAACATCAGTGGGACAAGGAGCCCAGAAATACACTGACACATACATGGTCAATTAACTTACAACAAAAGAGCCAAAATATATAATGGGAAAAGGACAGTTTCTTCAATACATGGTTTTCAGAAAACTGGACAATCACATGCAAAAGAATCAAACTTGGCTACTATCTTATACCATACAAAAAGTAAACTCAAAATGGATTAAAGACTTAAATCTAAGACCTGAAACCATAAAACTCCTAAAAGAAAACACAGGAAGTAAGCTCCCTGACATTAGTCCTTGCAAAGTTTTTTAGGGGGTTGACACCATAAGGCAAGAGCAACAAAAGCAAAGATAAACAAGTGAAACCACATCAAACTAAAAAACTCTGTACAACAAAGGAAACCACCAATGAAATGAAAAGGCAACCTCCCGAATGGGAGACAATACTTGCAAATCCTATATTCGATAAGGGGCTAATATCCAACATATATAGAAAACTCTTACAACCTAATATCAAAAAACTAATCCAATTGAAAAATGGGTGGAGTGGGGCACTTGGGTGGCTCAGCTGGTTAAGCGTCCGACTTCAGCTCAGGTCATGATCTCACAGTTCACGGATGCAAGCCCCGCGTTGGCTCTGTGCTGATGGCTCAGCACAGAGCCTGGAGCCTGCTTTGGATTCTGTGTCTCCCTCTCTCTCTCTGGCCCTCTTTCTCTCTCTTAAAAATAAATATTTTTTTTAAGTGGGTGGAGGATCTCAATAGACATTTTTTCAAAGACATAAAGATAGCCAATAGGTACATGAAACGGTGCTCAACATTACTATCAGGGAAATGCAAATCTAACCCACAAGGAGATATCACCTCATACCTGTTAAAATTATTATCAAAAAGACAGGAAATAACAAGTGTTGCAAGGATGTGGGGAAAAAAGGGAACTCTTGTGCACTGTTAATGGGAATGTAAACTGGTACAGCCACTATGGAAAACAGTACAGAGTTTCCCCAAAAAATTAAAAATAGAACATATAATGTAGCAATTCTACTTCTGGGTATCCAAAGGAAACAAAGCACTACTTTGAAAAATACAGGCACCCCTCATTCATCGCAGCATTATTTATAATAGCCAAGACATGGAAACAATCTAAGTGTCCATCAATGGATGAATGGATAAAGAAATTGATGAACTGATATATACTGTGTGTGTGTATACACACACACACACACACACACACACACACACAAGTATTATTGAACTATAAAAAAGAAGGAAATCTTGCTATATGCCACAACATGGATGGACTTTGAGGGCATTATATATGGTAAGTGAATTAAATTAGACAGAAGGAAAAAAAAAATACCATATGATCTCCCTTATGTGTGGAAACTGAAAAAAAACAACTGACCTTGAAACAGAGAAAACTGGTGATTACCAGAGGTGAGTGGGGTGGTGGTGGTGACAGACAAAATGAAGAAACAGAGTCAAAAGGTAAAAACTTCCAATTATAAATAAGTGGGGGGGGGGGGGCGGTGCCTGGGTGGCTCCGGTGGTTACCCAACTCTTGATTTTGGCTCATGGTCATGATCTCACGGTTTGTGAAATCAACCCCCGTGATGGGCTCTGCGCTTCCAGTGTGGAGCCTGCATAGGATTCTCTCTCTCCCTCCCTCTCTCTCAAAATAAATAAATAAACATTTATAATTAAGTCATGGGGATATAATATACAGTATGGTGACTACAGTTAATAATACTGTATTGATATCTGGAAGTTTCTAGGAGAATAAATCTTAAAAGATTCCATCACACACACACACACACACAAATCTAACTATGCATGGTGACAGATGTTAACTAGATTTGTAATCATCTCACTATATACAAATATTGAACCATGTCCTATACCTGAAACTAATATGCTATATGTCAAGTATATCTCAAAACAAAACAAAACAAAACAAAACAAAGCATCCAAGCTGAAGAAGCCCTTTTGGTACTGATGCATGTATGTTTAATATGTATTAAGTGTGAAGAACAATATATAGAATATTGTGGTGGAGGAATCTGAATCTGTAGGTTGTGGTGAGTCATAGTGGTTTCTTACAGGAAGTGCAGGTACAAAACTGGGAAGATGGTGGGAAGGTAAAAAAGGGCAATTTTTTAACCACCTTTTTTTTTTTAAGTTTATTTATTTATTTTGAGAGAAAAAGAGGCTGCGCAGGAGGGGCAGAGAGATAGGGAGAGAGAGAGAATCCCAAGCAGGCTCCACAATGCCAGTATGGAGCCTAATGCGGGGTTTGAACTCACAAACCACGAGATCATGACCTGAGCCAAAATCAAGAGTTGGACGCTCAACCAATTGGGCCACCCAGGCACCCCATCAGCTTTTAGAAGTGTGTGTGCGTGTGTGTGTGTGTGTGTGTATGAGAGAGAGAGAAAGAGAGAGAGAGAGAGAGAGAGAGAATCTAACTATGCATATTTATTCCCAATTTAAAAGTTAAATAAAAACATGATTTTTTTTTTTTAACAAACCTTTTATGGGGAAGATCTTCATAAGCATGAAGAAAACTAGTAAACATGACTACTAAAAATGTTAAATTTATATGTTCAAAAACCCAAACATAAAGTTAAAACACAAAGTAGGCAGATTTAATATATGACAAAGTAATTTAAAAAAAAATTTTTTTTTAATGTTTATTCATTTTTGAGAGAGAGACAGAGCACAAGCAGGGGAGGGGCAGAGAGAGGAGGAGACAGAATCTGAAGCAGGCTCCAGGATCTGAACTGTCAGCACAGAACCCGACGCGGGGCTTGAATCTATGAACCACGAGATCATGACCTGAGCAGAAGTCAGACACCCAACCGACTGAACCACCCAGGTGCCCCACAAAACTAATTTTTATACGTAAAAAGTCTCTCAGAAATCACTAAGCACAACAACATGACTGACTTTCAGAAAAATATAAAGCATACAAAAAGCAATTAAAAAATATAAACGTCTACCAAGCATATGAAAAGATACTTGTGGGGTGCCTGGGTGGCTCAGTTAAGCCGCTGACTTTGGCTCAGGTCATGATCCTGCACTCCGTGAGTTCGCGCCCCATGTTGGGCTCTGTGCTGACAGCTCAGAGCCTGGAGCCCGTTTCAGATTCTGTGTCTCCTTCTCTCTCTGCCCCTCTGCCTCTCATTCTCTCTGTCTCTCTCAAAAATAAACAAACATTGGGGCACCTGGGTGGCTCAGTCGGTTGAGCGTCCGACTTCAGCCAGGTCACGATCTCGTGGTCCGTGAGTTCGAGCCCCGCATCGGGCTCTGTGCTGATGGCTCAGAGCCTGGAGCCTGTTTCAGATTCTGTGTCTCCCTCTCTCTCTGCCCCTCCCCCGTTCATGCTCTGTCTCTCTGTCTCAAAAATAAATAAACGTTAAAAAAATTTTTTTTAAATAAATAAACATTAAAAAAAATTTTTTTAAGAAAAAATACTCAAAGAACTTATTAAGAAAACACAAATTAAAACAAGATGCCATTTTACACTATTACACTGAAAAAGATTCGTAATAACCAATGTTGGTGAGAACAGAGGCAAACATGTCCTCTCACAAAGGTGAAAATATAAAATGGTATCGCTTTTTTGAGGTGTAGTTTGGCAACAACTAGGTGGATTTTAAATATGTAAACTCTGACCTAGCAATTTCTTTTCTAGAAACTCATGCTATATACTCCCACAAATAAGATCTTACACACACAAATGTGCACCACAGCACTGTTTGTTCTTATTCTGGTCTTTAACTTTAGAACATGTTTTTATTACAGACTGTAGATACTCATACAGTTTCTACAGATAATATTATTTTCATGATAAAAGTCTAATAGTGGTTTTTTTTAACTGGAGGGTGAAATGGTCGAGGAATATTCTACACTGAGTAAAAAGTGCTATCTTACATACCAGTACTTACTACTGGTATTATCAGTAGTATAAAAGTTCCCACTACAGCCCGAATCAAAGTTATTCAGTAATTTATTCCCTGCTGAAAAATGCAGATGACCTAAACCAACAACCTCTTCAGGAAACAATAAGGTATTTTCAGACATTCGCAAATCAGAGACTAATACCTCCCAAGCTAGCGTCTGTTAGCCTGAGGTGTCTAACAGAATCACCTATGGGCTTTTCTGTTGGTACATTTAGGGGAAGTTGCTTTTCAAAATACACATGTCCAGAACCTCCCCCCGGGTACCAATTTATTCATATGACGCAAAACAGGACCTCAAGCAAGTTAATTCCCAATTATCAGACGGTGGGTTTGGGGTTGCAGAAAGGCAGTGACAGCTCTGCCCAAGCCTGTGTCCTGTGCTCCAGGCCAGCAATTCTCGAGCGGAGCATCAAGACGGATACCACTAAGAAACATAAAAAGACTTTCCAATAATCTCCCAAAGCTGCTCAATAACTTCCTATAAAAATTAAATAAAAGGCAGGGATATGATGGCCTCACTCTAGCCCATGCTGTGATACGCCTTTTGCTCCAGGAGAAGGACAAGAGATGAGCAGTGACTCCGAATGAGCAGAGTATTGGGGACACAGCTTGATAATGGAGAATTCTAATTCTCCTCAACCTATTAGTAAGCAAAAATACATAAAGTTATAATTAGTTGAAAGCCGGATGCCAAAATAGTGGGAAGAACTATGTGGTGCATTCTGTGATTTTACAATTACTTTGACTTTCCTTATTTCCTTCTTTTCCTTACTCCTTAAAGACACACAGATATGTCTTTAATAAGGAAGAAAGCCAAAAGACACATAATGAAAGCCTGAGTAACAATGACACTGCATAATGATATGAACAAAAATTATGGCAGTAAAATCTGTCAGTAAATATGAAAGATTCCCAAATCAAAGGCAAAGCAACAATGAAAGGGAAATTTGCAATACAACACTACTCATGTTAAAGATCATGCTGAAATATGTAAATTCTAGAAACTCTAACTTGGGACAATAAAATAAAGTTTAAATTTACAGGAACTACAGGGGCACCCTGGATCACTCAGTCTGTTGAGCGTCCGACTTCGGCTCAAGTCATGACTTCACGGTTTGTGAGTTCGAGACTCACATCAGGCTTTGTGCTGTCAGTGGGGAGCCTGCTTCAGATCCTCTGTATGGCCCTCTCTCTCTGCCCCTCCCCCGTTCACACTCTCTCAAAAGTAAGCAAACATTAAAAAATATGTACTTTACAGAAACTACAGAGACTAGACAGGAAAAAAAAACATGACACCACAATTAGACAAATCCATAACGTAGACATTCTATAATTAGCCTAGACTTTTTAAAAAGTCAATTGGATGGAGAAATGATTAAACCCTAACTGGATCCCTGGCTTGGAAAAACTAGCTATAAATGATATTTTGGGGATAACTAGGGAAATTTAAATATAAACTAGGTGTGAGATATAAGAGAATTATTAATAATATTCAATGTGATAAAGGTGTTACAATTATGAGGGTGAAGCCTGAAGCACTTAGAGGTGAGGTGTCATGATGTATCAGATATACATGTGTGCGTGTATGTGCAAGACAGAATGTGTATATCGATGTGTGTATGTGCAGATATATATATTACATCAGTATATAGCTAAAGCAAATATGATCTTTCAAAAGGTTCATATCTTCGAATCTAAGCAGAGATCATGTATTATTCTTCCAACTTCCTTGTTCATGTGAAAATCCTTCATATTAAAAAATTACGCTTATTCTTCCATAGCACAATACTGCATCTTTTAATATTCCTGTGGCACAGGGACTGGAAAAAAGTAAGACTTTTTGATAATACAGCATAATATTTTTAGATCAGCTAAATTTATTTTCACTTTTTCAAAATCTTTAAGTTGGGGATTTCCTTAGTAAAATGCACCCAAAAGCTCTCTTTATTCCCTTGCAAAGTTCACTAGGGCTCTGTCTTAAAGGTCTGTGATGCTTGTGGAAATGATGTGCAGTGCTTCATCTGCGATGTATGGTGTGGCATAAATGAAATAGTACAAATGATAACTGGTTTATTTGGGTTTTTTTTTTTTAAAGTTTATTTATTTTCAGAGAGAGAGCATGAGTGGGGCAGGGGGGTGCACAGAGAGAGAGGGAGAGAGAAAATCCCAAGCAGGTTCCCAACATGGAACCCTATGCAGGGCTCGAACTCAGGAACCATGAGATCATGACCTGAGCTGAAACCAAGAGTCAGACGCTTAACCAACTGAGTCACCCAAGCACCCCATTTGGGTTTTTATTTCTTTGTATATCCTTTCGTTTAACCATTCCAGATACTTATTGAGAGACAGGAATATGCATAAATGATACTGTGAGAAGTTAAAAATGTAATTCACTGGGGCACCTGGGTAGCTCAGTCAGTTAAGCTTCCGACTTCGGCCTAGGTCATGTTTTCATGGTTCATGAGTGCAAGCCCCACATCAGGCTCTGTGCTGACAGCTCAGAGCCTAGAGCCTGCTTTGGATTCTGTGTCTCCCTCTCTCTCTCTGCCCCTCCCCACCTCTCAAAAATAAATAAATATTTAAAAAATTTTTTAAATAATAATTCACTGAGAAAGACTTAATATATTGGATATGTTATAATAAAGTACTTGGTAGCTGAACAAATCACTACATTTAAGAACATATTTTCTTTTAAAGAACAGTTTCTTCCCCCAAACAAAAATGTATTTGCCTGGTGGGAAGATTATGAGAAACACTGTTCCAACTCAAATAACAAAACTTATAAAGGTCCCCCCACCATAAAACCTACCACAGTACCCAGCATACTGTAAACATTTTGAATAAAGAATTATCCTTTGCATAAAGCCTTCCAGTAAATATTTGCATCCTTCTTCCAATTCCTGAACACTGTATGACACATAAGGAATCAGTCATATTTATACCTTGTAACATAGGTATGAATTTATCTCATGGGCTCTAATTTATAAATTAGGAAAAACAGCATTATATAGGAATGGACCGTCATCCATTCTTGCATGAATGATATCTGAAGTCTTTTTCGTCTTTAGGATTATTTCATTTCATATAATTTTTCATATTTGAAACATCTTAACTTTAAAATAGCCTAACATAGGCTAATGGTCAATGCAAGATTCAAAAATCATTTAGGATACACTCCTCTTTTGTCCATTTCAAATGTATCGATCCCAGACATAAAATCTTCTAATTGTTCTTATACAATTTGATAAGTTGTTATGAATTGTAAAATTCCTTAAAAAATAGACTCCCAGCATGGTAAGGGAAAGCAGTAAAAAACCCATATTAAAGATGATGATACTAAATGCAATTAAGTATCCTGGATTGGATCCTGAAACAGAATAGGAACATTAGTGGAAAAACTAGTGAAATCCAAATAAATTCTAGAGTTTGTTAATAGTATTGTATTAATGTTACTTTCTTTGTTTTAATAAATGCACCATGGTTATGTAAGATTTTATATTAGAGGGAGCTGGGCAAAGGGTATACAAAAACTCTATGCTATTTTTGTAACTTTTCTGTAAATCTAAAATTATTTCAAAATATAAAGTTTTAAAGATAACTTTAGTGGTTAAATCTGTTTAGTTTATGTCTAGACAACACACAGGGGGCGAGGAGGGGTAGGAAAAGGAAAACACCCAGATACATAATTCAAGCTTCTCAAATCTGTGACTAAGCTTCCTGCCTATTCTCAGCACAGTTGGCACTCAGGGTTCTATTTGGTTTGTACAAAGCTCTATGGAATAGAACTTTTTTTTGCCCCTAAAAACCTCAAACGGAAATGGCGTGCTTTTCCCTAGGTTTTTTCTTTCTTATCATAACACAAAGCAACATAACATAACACAAAGCTAGTCTCCACTAGCTAGCACCAACAGTGCAAGTTAAAAAAGATACAACCCCTCGGGTTCTAGCGATAAAGGAAGATAAGAAAAGTCTGACCTGTTTTACAATCCTACCAAAGAAATCATTTAACCAACTTTTTTCAGGAAACAAGCAGAGGAACCAGAATCAGTAACTACTAATTTTACTGTGATTTAGCAAAATGCACCTCTATATTAACGAAGAGCAGTAGGAAAATATTTGTTGTAATCTGCCCTTTCCCATTCCACTACTCAATGCGATTCTTGTTACTCTTCCAGGGTATCTCGGGGCGTCATAGCCCACCTACACAGTAACTCTCTGAACTCCCCAGTTATGCAGAGACACAGGAAAACCATTTGATGTAACTCAAATAACAGAAAAAAGCAACCGATCTCTTCTCAAGGAAGCATTTCTGCTTATTTGTCAGCTGCCTGCTATGAAAGTGAGAATACAGGAAAAAATCAGATAAAAGATGTTATGTGATATATGTTGGTGCAGTAAGCATCCTTAATTTGTACCAAGTTTGAATTAAAAAGTACTTCAAGGAAACTGTAGCAATTATCAAACCAGAGTATTACTGAAATGGTTTTATATGACATTCCACTGAGTAAGAAATTTACAACAGTAACACTGTTTGGGAAAGTGCTGAGCGGAGGTGGGAGGTACTCTCAACACTGTTGATGAAACATTAAGAGGGCAATTGGGCATTTTTGACCATTTTCTCCTTTTTCAAAACACTCTCTCTCTTTGGCTTGCATAACAGGTTCCTCTCTCCCATTTCCCTCTTGCCTTCTTGTCTCCTTCACTGATTTTAACTGCTGTTAGGCCTTGGAGTTCTGTCCGAACCACCTTCCTTTTAATGAATTATACGTTCTCTCCAGATCTTGCCTACCTGTGGCTTGGAGTTAGCCACTGTAGGTGACAGCTATGCAAAGGTGGTAACTTCTAAATAAATTTTACCCCAAATTTCTCTCCTGAACATTCCTCTGCAACACTCTGAACTCATGTTCCCCAACTTCAAAGGCATCCTCAAAGTTGCCTGGCAACCCTACCATCCCTTGCTCATCGGTTCACTTCCCCACCCTCTAAAACTTAGGACAGCATCTCACCTTCTGGAAATCCTCCTTAAATCTTGAATACCCTCCTGACCTCTCCCCTCACTCCCAACAGAAAACACTCCACACTTCAAGATTATCATCAAAATAAAAACAGATCTCCCTCAGCTTTGACCACCAACTGTTCATCACTTCTTCTCCCACATCCCTCCTTTCTGAGGATGATCCCTTACTGCCTGTGCTCTTTAGACCACACAGTTATCTTGCCTTCTCAGGAACCTTGCGTTATTATCCATCATTCTCTCATTCATGCTCTCTCTCAACATAAGGATTCACTCATAAACTGAACAATTATCAAACACAGATATGCATATCCCTTGATTCACCAAGTCTACTTCTAGGGATTTATACAAAAGACTAGCGCAAAGATTTAACTGCGAGAATATTCACCCTAGTGTTTTCTAAATAGCTAAAAAATACAACCTGTAAAATACCAGGAAAATGATTAGATACACCGTAACACATCTATACTAGGACCTACTACAGAGCTATTAAAACTGTTACTTTTCTTTCCTTACATGGAAACATTCACAATTTATAGTCAAACAAAAATAGAAGGCTTCACAACAGTACAAATTTTATGAGCCCATTTTTTTAAGAAAGCATAATACATATTTATAAGCTCCAAATACACTCTGGTTACTAAAATGTTCAACTGACTGGGTGAATGGGATTACCAGAGGTTTTCACTTTCTCCTTTTTACTTATATATAATTTTGAATTTAGCAAAAACATCTATATACATAAAGGTTCTATTGAATTCAGAGAAAATCTAAATACTAAGCAAATACAAGACTACAAAAACTGAACTAAGAGAATAAGGTATGCAATTATCATTAATGTATTTTAAATTAAAACATGTTCTTATTTGGGGAGAGAAAACGTTTTTGATATTTAATGAAGTTTTCCAATTTCTTCTGAGTCCCGATAAAAATTACCCTCATGCTGGAGTGATACCTTTTACATAAAGCCAAAAGAGGTCCTTATCTACAGGAGACTAGATAAAGATGAACAAACTTTAATATATTCATACAAAGGAATACTGTTCATCAATAAAAAGGAGCAAGTTAATGGGGCACCTGGGTGGCTTAGTCAGTTAAGGGTCCTACTCTTGATCTCCTCCGCCCAGGTCATGATTTCATGGTTCGTGTGTTCAAGCCCCTTGTCAGGCTCTGCGCTGTGTCAGTGCAGAGCCTGCTTAGAATTCTCTCTCTCCCTCCCTCTCTCTCTCTCAAAAATAATAAACTTAAAAGAAAAAAAAAAAAGAGAACAAGTTACTGATATATACAATATGGATAAATCTCAAAAACATTATGCTGAGTGAGAAAGACTTACACAAAGAATATGCTACATGACTTCATTAAAATGAAGTTCTAGAATTAGATAAACTACTCTACCATGGGAAAAAAATGAGAATAAGGGTGAGAGGGCTGACTGGGAAGGGCAAGCAGGAAGTTCCTGGGGTGACATTAATGTTCAACAACACGATGGTGTTGCACTACACAGGTGTGTGCATTTATCAACATTCAAACTCATCCAACGGTTCACTTAGGATCTGTGCCTATCATAACTCTAGCAGATGGTACGCGTGCAGAAATGTTTCAGGGTGATCTATACTGATGTCTGCAAGTTACTTCACAAGCATTCCCCTTAAAAAAAAAAAAAAGGTTAATAATTCTCTCTCTCTCCCCTTCTGCCCCTCTCTCCCACTTGTGTTCTCTAAAATAAAAAAAATAAAATTCTCCCAACTTGTTTATTCTCATTAAAAAAATGTTGGAAAAATTTAACTTTCAATAAAGTCAGCTAGCAAAGGCAAACTACCTAGTTAAATGTATGCATTTGAAAGCAGGAAAAGAAATAGAAGAAACCTTCCTAGTTTTTCAATTACCAAATGATTTTACAGCTTGGAGTAATTTCTCAAATGGCAGAAAACATCCCATCTTTAACAAAAGACACTAAAACATTTTAGCTATCAATTGCCATTTCTGTAAAGTCACAAGCATTTCTGCACGTTGACAAATATGGATGCTTTTTGGGAACTTCATTTGTAAACCATCTGTGGACAATGACATAATAAAGAGATAAGAGCTATATCTATGTCATAACCAATTATGGAAACAATTACATGCACCTTGATACTAACTATTGAAAATACTGGTATGAAAACACACAGGATTTAGGTCAAAACAGACCACCAACTATTCATCAAACTTTTCCTAAAGGACACAGAAAATAATAAATAATGTTTAATTGCTAACTTATAATAATGTTTAATTGTTAACTTATAATACAATAACTTTCCTAATTAAACATTTTAGGAAACATAAATTATAAACTATGACAATTTCAGTTTCAGTCATCGTAACAAAATCTTGTTTACATTGATCTTTAAAATATTTTTTTTTATTTTTTTTTAATGTTTATTTATTTTTGAGACAGAGAGAGGCAGAGCATGAATGGGGGAGGGTCAGAGAGAGAGGGAGACACAGAATCCGAAACAGGCTCCAGGCTCTGAGCTGTCAGCACAGAGCCTGACGCGGGGCTCGAACTCACGGACCGCGAGATCAGGACGAGCCGAAGTCGGCCACTTAACCGACTGAGCCACCCAGGCGCCCCTAAAATATTTTTTTTAATGTTTATTTTTGAGAGAGAAAGGAGAGCATGTGCCCTCAAATGGGGGAGGGGCAGAGGGAGAGGGAAACAAAGAATCTGAAGCAGGCTCCCTACTGTCAGTGCAAAACCTGAGTGGGGCTCAAACCCATGAACTGTGAGATTATTACCTGAGCCGAAGTCCAACACTCAACTGATTGAGCCAGCCAGGTGCTCCTAAAATATTTTTAAATCTTTGCTAAAGAAAATGACATGAAGCCCTCAGAGAAATCCTTACTAATAAAGGACTTATCATTCTGTAGATGATAAACATCAGCTATAGAAGATACAAAATCATCTGGAAGAAAAAAATTAAAACCTTCATAAATGTTATGAATATTTTAGTTTCTGAATATAATCTATTGATTTTACAGTATGTTACTATATATCATGTGTATATATATTTGTGAAGTTGCACATACAAAAAAACTATATATGCTACACTTTGATTTAAGGGTTTTTCAACAGTCATTCTGCATTTAGTTTTCCAATAATTCTGTATCTTATTTTTGTCATGCACGCAAACACTGAACCTAACCCCCACATACACTGTAACTCCACCATATAATACAACCTACCACAGTAATTTCCCATCCCTCCAAATTCTCTACCAGTTATGCTGATAAGTCTAAAGAAGGTTCACATATATTATAAAAGATTCCTTCAACAAATATTTATTCAAAGCTTAATATAAGCCAAACATGAGAACTGACACGGGATGTACAATGACAAATAAGTCATGTGACCCCAGCTTACAAGGTAGGGACGGAGGGGAATGAGAGAGAGCAAATAAGTAAACAAAGATAAATATATGTGTTTATGGACAGAACTGTGAAAAAAAGTTACAGGATGGAATGATGTTCAAAAGAGAGAGAACCTGCTTATGGTTAGCAGGTCAGACCTCTGTGAGGAGATGATATTAAAGCCCAAGTCCTGATGACCAAGCAACAGCAGGCTTTGTTGCAAAGAGCAGGAGAGAAGAGTATCCCTTCAGGAGTCATAGCATGTGCCAAGGCCCGGGATGAGGAACGAGCTCAGGAGGTTGAAGTAACAGAAAGGCCAGTGTGACTATGGCACAAACTGCAGACAAAGGTGGAACTGGTTTCAGGGAGGGCTTAGTAAGAATGCCGGATTTTAGGGGCGCCTGGGTGGCGCAGTCGGTTAAGCGTCTGACTTCAGCCAGGTCAAGATCTCGCGGTCCGTGAGTTCGAGCCCCGCGTCGGGCTCTGGGCTGATGGCTCAGAGCCTGGAGCCTGTTTCCGATTCTGTGTCTCCCTCTCTCTCTGCCCCTCCCCCGTTCATGCTCGGTCTCTCTCTGTCCCAAAAATAAATAAACGTTGAAAAAAAAAAAAAATTTAAAAGAATGCCGGATTTTATTCTAAGTGTAAAAGAAAGTCAGTGAAGAATATTAGAAAGGGAGAATAACACAGAGTCTTTTACTTGGTAGAGAAGGAGTTGTAAAAGAAAGAATAGAAGCTAAAGTAGTAGTACAGACCAAAAAAAAAAAAAAAAAAAAAAAAGGAAACAAAACAAAACACCAGGCAAACTAGGAAGTGGAAAGGAAGGCCTGAGATTTCTGACAAGAGAATTGGTAAGACTGGCTCACAAGGCAAGGGGGAGGGAGACCATATGAACAACTGCACACACGATGGTGCTATTAACAAGGCTGACAGAGTAAGAAAACAAGTCTGGTCCTGACGGTGAGGGGAAGGTTTAGCAGGGAATCAAGAACAATTTAGACAGGATACCTTCGAGATGCCTGTAAGACAGCCAAAAGGATATGATGAGTAGGCAGCTGGATTTAGGTCAGGGGATGGGACTTAGGGGCATATCGATCAAGTTCTTTAAACTGACCTGAATGTCCATAAAATACAAACAAATGGGCCACACTCCAGATCTTATGCATCAGAATGACGAGTACATGCACACTTTTAACACGTTCAAGGGATTCTGGTGACAACTGGAGTCTGAGAAGCACCTGCGTAAATAGATTCTAATGTTATAGTTCATCACCTAGGGATATAACTCTTTACAGAAGAAAACAATATGTTGAGCAATAATGGTTTGACTAATCGAGAGTTATCTCATCTCCTCCAGACATACAACATTATAGAGGAAACACTGTTCTAATTAGCCATTCTTTCAAATGACATTTACTGAAGGCCACTCTGAAAGTGAATAATTTCATTTCCTAAATATTTCCTTACAAAATACACAAGAAATGGCTCACGAGTAAATCAAGGTCCAGAAAGGTAGGGTCTCTCCCAAAGGACACACAATCAAGAAGAGCCAAAATTCACAAATCAAGATAACACCAATTCCAATCTGCTTTCCACCACACAAAAATGCCACAAAGCTCATGACTATAACATTCACCATCTGTCACATGTCATGTGCAAAAATGATTACAACTGACCCTTGAACAAGGGTTTGAAGTACATGAGTCCACTAATATGCAGACTTTCCTTGATAAATACAGTGCAGTACTGTAAATATTTTCTCATGGTTTTCTTAACATTTTTTCTCTAGCTTACTTTATAACACAGTATATAATACATATAGCATACAAAATACGTTACTTGAGGGGCGCCTGGGTGGCGCAGTCGGTTAGGCGTCCGACTTCAGCCAGGTCACGATCTCGCGGTCCGTGAGTTCGAGCCCCGCGTCGGGCTCTGGGCTGATGGCTCAGAGCCTGGAGCCTGTTTCCGATTCTGTGTCTCCCTCTCTCTCTGCCCCTCCCCCGTTCATGCTCTGTCTCTCTCTGTCCCAAAAATAAATAAACGTTGAAAAAAAAAAATACGTTACTTGACTGTTTATATAACCAATAAGGCTTAAGGTCAACAGTAGGCTATTAGCAGGCAAGTTTGGGGGGGGGGGGAGTCAAAAGATATACGTGGATTTTCCACAGAGTAGGGGTTGATGGCCTTAACTCCCATGTTGTTCAAGGGTCAAATGTATAACAAGACAAAGTGGGGTGAGTGCCTTAAGAGGAACAGAAAGGACAATGAAAGTAAGAAGGAAAAAATTACTTCTTCATTTTCACTAGTGAAAAGTTTTATAATTGCAGAAGCTATAAACTCTTACCTTTCAAAGCATCCACAAAAGCTACTAATAGCAAAAGTGTTTTACTCCTATACAGAAAGCACTAAGACTCTACCTAACTTAACCTACTACCTCTTCATAGACTTTGGGCCTTTAAAGGAAAAAAAAAAAGCTACCTATACAATGGCTACAAAGGCCCTGTATAAATCTAGCCCTTTAATTGCTAGATTAAACAAAAGGTCACAAAACAGGTCACAAAACAGGTCATCCACGACTAACCTCAAGTGTCCTCATCAGTTAAATGAGAACACAGTGTTTGGGATAAAGAACCTATACACTTGGGGTGCCTGGGTGGCTCAGTCGGTTGAGCGTGTGACTTCAGCTCAGGTCATGATCTCGCAGTCTGTGAGTTCAAGCCCATGTCAGGCTCTGTGCTGACACCTGGGGCCTTGAGCCTACTTCAGATTCTGTATCTCCCTCTCTCTCTCTCTGCCCCTCCCCCACTCATGCTCTCTCTCTGTCAAAAATAAACATTAAAAAAATTTATAAAAAAAAAAGAACCTATACACTTAAAAGTCACTATCATTTATAGTTATTATTGGGAGAACATACCCATAATAATCTATAACTGTTAGAGATTTTATGTTCTTCCATTCTTTTTTTTTTTTCATGTTTGTTTATTTTTGAGAGAGAGACTGAGCATAAATGGGGGAAGGGGCAGAGAGAGAAGGAGATACAGAATCCGAAGCAGGCTCCAGGCTCCAAGCTGTCAGCACAGAGCCTGACACGAGACTCAAACCCATGGACCATGAGATCATGACCAGAGCCAAAGCCGGACACTTAAGTGACTGAGCCACCCAGGCGCCCCCGTAAGAGATTTTATTTTTACATGAAATGTTGAATTTTGCTTCAAGTATATACTTCCATCTATCTCAACACTATACAACTAGTAATGTTTCTTCAAATGCTGGCAAATCCTCTTTGCTGACTGCCCCTAGACAAAAATCAATCGCCTGACTCGAAACTCAGGGCCACTCTGTACTTACCTTTTCACAACAGTTCTAATGTTTGTCAACTGTTCATTACCCCCAAGCTAGACTTTAAGTTCCTTGAAGGCAGAAGCTGTGTCTTGTTCATTTCTAATCATTCAACACCTGAGCAGTTATTACGTGTCTTGCACTGATCTAGGTCCTGACAACAAAGCAGTGAACAAAATAGTCTCTGCCCTCCTCAGACCATATACTCCAAAGAGATAAAGAAATATTAATATAGGGGCACCTGGGTGGCTCAGTTGGTTAAGTGGCCAACTCTTGATTTCGGCTCAGGTCACAATCTCATCATCGTTGAGATCCAGCCCCATGTCGGGCTCTGTGCTAACAGCAAGGAGCCTGCTTGGGATTCTCTCTCCCTCTCTCTGCCTCTTCCCTGCTGACATACGTGTTCTCTCTCTCTCTCTCTCTCTCTCTCTCTCAAAAATATATAAATAACACTAAAAAAAATACTAATATATATCAATTAGTAATAAACATTATTAAATAAAGGAGAAAAGGAGGACTAGAAATACTGTAGGAGCTACTCGGTTGCTATGTTACATTGGTTATCAGCGAAAGCCTCACATATAACTGAAATCTGAATAGGTGCAGCAAGTCACACAGGTATCTTCAGGAGTCATCCAGAGAGAGAGGGAGAAGAGCAAGTGCAAAAGCCCTGAGGCAGGAACATAGTTGTTATGTTGGGAAAATTCTAAGAAGGCAAAGTGATGGAGTATAACAGAGGGCAGGCTCTGAAGGAAGAAGAGTGCCATGATCTGATTTATGTTTCAAAGAATCACTCAGACTCCTGTAACAAGAATAGAGAACACAGAAGCAGTGAACCTCATTAGAATCCTGCAATTATCCAGAGGAGCCATAAATGGTGGCTTGAACCAGGTGGGCGATGATGAGGACTAGCTGGATTTTAGGTTTTCAAAACAGAACTCACAAAATTCGATGAACTGGATGTGAAAAGAAAAATGAATCAAGGAGAGATTTTAAAAGATGAGGAAGAACAGAATTACCATTAAATAAGACAAGAAAGTCAGAGAAGCAGTTTTCCCAGAATCTAGCAAATGGCCCAGGACATAGTAGACACTCAAATATTTGTGAATTAAATTCAACTGAATAAACTCCCAAAATGAAACAGTAAACTCAATGTATTGCTCTCTATTTATGCTAATTTCCTTTAGTAATGTTTGCTGATTACACAGCGACTTAGCCCCTAACACAGCTCACGTGCTCACATGGAAACCTTACACTGCAACACAGCAACTAATCCTTACATCTGAAGTACCAGTTTCAGTTTTAAGTTCACAATTCTCTTGGATGTAAGAGAAATCTGCCATGAAAGCTCTGTGACAGCCTGAGGATTCTTATACCCAAAGTAATTAACCTGTTCGTTAATGATGTCATATTCCTGGAAGGTAGAGCAGTGCAAATAGAACCCCCTAGGGCAGAATTAATTGAAAATTATAACACTTCACGACAGATTTTCAGAATGGGACAAGACTGAACAAGTCTCCTAAAAAAAATAATAAAATAAGAAGAAGTCATCAGCATTTTTTAAAATGTCCTTTTTATCTGCAGCAATAAGTCCCTTCAAAACAATTTTGATGTAAAACTAAAATCTGCTTGGGAATATAAAATTTCGCACGTCTTCCCCCAAGCAGGCACTTTCCTGCCAATCAGTGAAAAGGAGCTTCACTTAGGAAAGGATCGGGTGTTCTCACTCACTACAGCACTTCTCAGGCATACTCCCAGATTTTCCAATCCAGCTCCTTTACTATATAGCTCCATAAAGAACCACAAAGTTAACAGAAATACATTAAAAGGAACGCTCCTAAAACAAAAAAAGTTATCATCCTTTCCTCCCTTCCGGTTACTTTAAAAATTTACCCGAAGCTTAAAAATATTAACTGAAGTTTAAGTATCATCTCTCTTCCACATTAGTCACCCAACCGCCCCACCCTAACCTAATGTGTTTAAAAACACAAACAAAACAAAACAAAACAAAACAAAACAAAACAGGCGTACAACTTTCAGCGAAAAGACAGCGTAAAAACAAGCCCAGATCGTTCGGAGAGGCTGATCGTACTGAATTCAGCAACAGGCAGCACTTCCTTTTTCCTATCAGTAAAGGGCCTTGAACCAATCCAAACAAATCTGAAATGCCAGCCAGATTCCCCGTATCTCCCCCGCTCCCTCCCCCCAAAGCTGGCCTGGAAACACAGCAGCCGCTGACCACAGAGCTGAACAGAAAAGAACCAGCACAAACAATGATTTTTGGAGGCAGGAAGGTCAGGAACCAGGTTTTCAACCACCACCCAGTCGCGAGTTACAGCCCGGCCGCCCCGCAATTACATTCCCCACCGAGCGGCACGCACTCCTCCCCCGCGCCGAGGGCCCCGCACGCGGATTCGAGGCGAGGTGGAGCGCGGAGAGAGAACCGCCTCGGGTGAAGGGAGTGCCCAAGGGGTGCCCGGGCGCCCGCGGAACGGAGCGCAAATAAGCACGCGTGCCAAGGATGAATGCGGCGTCCCTTAGGAGCACAGTGCTCGGCGCCTGACACAAAACGCGGAGGGCAGGGAGCCCCAGTCGGGCTTTCCTCCCCGGGTGCAACGGGCTGGAGGGGCTACAGGTTCAGGACCCCTGAGAAGAGGCCCCGGAGGCTACTACTTCCCCGTAAAAGGGTGGGGCACACGGGGGCGCAGGTAGGGGCTGCTGCTACTGCTCCGTCCCTCCTGTCATCACCGACGTAGGGGACACCCTAAAGAGCAGAGAGGGGGGGCTGGGTGGGGGAGGGGAGCACTAGACCAGCGGGGCAGTGGGCCCGAGGGGGCGGCGGGCGGGCGCGCGCGCGCGCGCCGGGGCGAGGAGAAGGCGCGACCCCGGCCCGGAGCCCGGGAGGCGCGAGCAGCCGCCGGACTGCGGAACGCCAGCGCTGCCCGGCCAGCGACCAGGGGAAGCGGGAAAGGGGCCACCCTCCTCCCCGCCCCCACCACACTCACCATGTAGAGGGTGAAGGGCAGGCCGAGCAGAAAGAGCCACAGGTAGAGGTGCAGCGCGTTCACGAAGGTGGCCTGGTGCGGGTCGTAGTACCAGCCCCCGCTGAGCGCGGCCCACACCCCCTGCCGGAGGATCTGCAGCGTCTGCGACCCCATCCCCACCCGGCGCCGCCGCCGCCGCCGCCGCCGCCGTCCCCGCCCCGGCCCCAGCTCGGCCTCGGTCGCCGGAGCCCGCAGCTGCCCCGTCTATCCCCCTCCGGAGCTCCGGGAGAGCGGGCCGGCGCTCCGGCGGTCGCTAGGGCTGCTGCAGTTGGAGGAGGAGGAGGCAGCGAACGAGGAGGAGGAGGAGACCGAGGAGGCGGCGAGCGGCGGGGCGGAGGAGAGCGGAGAAGAGGAGGAGACCAGCCTCCACAGCGCCGCCGCCATCTTGTCTCCTAACACCCGGAGCCGGAGCCAGGCCCCCGTGCCCGCGGCCCGTCAGCGCCGCCGCCAGGAGGCGCCCGCCGCAGCCGAGGCGCTGCGCACACCCGC
>NW_024412396.1:45590544-45605745 GCF_014898765.1 Herpailurus yagouaroundi | reverse complement strand
CGGCGCCCGGGAGGGACAGGGAGCAAGCCGCGCCCCCTCCAGCCCCTCCTCTCCTCTCCCTCCGCCCCCCCGGGCCGGCTCTCCGCGGGTGTGCGCAGCGCCTCGGCTGCGGCGGGCGCCTCCTGGCGGCGCCCGGGAGAAGCGCGCGCAGACGCGGGCCGGGCCCGGGACTGGGGCGGGGCGGGGGGAGTTGGGGTGGTGCTGGGCTCTGGGAGACTCCTTTCTGCCCCTGGCAAACCACCCTGCCAAGTGCCTTGACCAGTCCCCAAACGGGGACCGTCATACTCCCAAACCTTGTCTTTAGAACCATGTCACCATCCTGGCTGACGTTTTATCATGTTTATTTTAGCTAACACCTGGGAACAGTGAGGCTAATATCTGCGATGCCTAGTTGAAGGCCAAGCAGAATTCAATACAGCTGGTGACTAATGAAAAGTCACAAACGCGCTCAATTTGAGCAAGAACTGTGTTGGCCCTTGGAGGGAGCTGGGGGCCCTCGGGTGAGAAAAACAGCCACGCCAGGGTTGTGAGGATTTACTACTAACAAAGACAGATAAATTAATAGAAATTTCAAGAGACATAACAGTCTAGGGTAGACAGGTTTATCATTTTATACACGGTGATTTTATATCTTCACGTGCTGTAACTTGTAGCCATTTTTATTAATAGGCCAATCTAAACTGTGGGTCTTATAGCTCTCTTACTGCTGTAGAGACTGAGAATCATTCTTG
Source organism: Herpailurus yagouaroundi (assembly GCF_014898765.1). Lineage (NCBI taxonomy): Eukaryota > Metazoa > Chordata > Mammalia > Carnivora > Felidae > Herpailurus > Herpailurus yagouaroundi. The sequence goes on along the minus strand of NW_024412396.1, from coordinate 45,605,014 downwards.
CCTCTTTGGAACGTTTGTAAGGTATTTCTGATCTCATTGAATGAAATTTTTTTTTTAAGTTTGAAGTTTGAGTTTAATTATTATAGCAATAAAAGAACTCTCTATGCCTGCATTAAGGCTGCTGGAATTAATCAGAAATGCAAGAGAGCCAAAAGAAACTAGTGCTATTTTAAGAAAAGTATTGAAAAACCATTGCAATACCTCCGGGGGCCATACCACTTTACGGTTCAAATATGTTCATTCCCATTTCATCTGACCTGCACAACGCTAGGGGAAGGACAGCACAGATGCTATCCTTATTTTATGCATAAGGAAACTGAAGTGTAAAAAAACTGTGTCCTCGTAAGTAATGGTGGTTTGAGAAGACCTCTGAAACCAGCAGTCATTCTAACTGCTGCAACTGAAATGTAACGTAGAAGTTTATTTCTCAGCACTCCATCTCATCCATTCAGACAAGAATTTGAACTGATCAGTACTGCTAGGCAGCTTTTGGTTACCTGTGGCCAGTTTAAACGTATGACCAATGGTTCTCAAGTGTATTCTCAGGACCAGTTGTGTCACCACACCTGAGAACTTTGTTAGAAATGCAAAGTCTCAGGCATCGCTCCAGAGAAACTCTGGGTGTGGGACCTAGCAATCTGTTTGTTTATTTATTCTCAGAGAGAGAGAGCACAAGTGGGAGAGGGACAGAGAGAAGGAGAGACAATCTTAAGCAGGTCCCCGCACCATCATGGCAGAGCCTGGTGTGGGGCCCGAACTCAAACCATGAAGTCGTGACCTGAACTGAGATCAAGGGTTGGAAGCTTAAGTGACCAAGCCACTCTGGCCCGTCCCACAACAATCTGTTTTAACAAGCCCTCCAAAAGATTACAATGTACCTTAGAGGTTGAAACTACCATTGTAGAACACTGTCCCCAGCCTTGATTTATTTCCTTGTGACCACAAAGCCATCAAGTTCCAATAAGATGCCTTCATATTGTGAGACACAAATGAACACTGGCCAAAATATACTTTAACATATATTAGTATGTCTGGGGGCACCCGGGTGGCTCAGTCAGTTAAGTGTCCAACTCTTGGTTTTGGCTCAGGTCCTGATCTCACAGCTCGTGGGTTCAAGCCCTGCATTGGGCTCTATGTGGACAGCACAGAGCCTGCTTGGGATTCTCTCTCCCTCTCTCTTTCTGCAACACCCCTCCCTCCCACTCCCACTCCCTCTCTCTCTCTCTCTCTCTCTCTCTCTCTCTGTCTTTCTCAAAAATAAACATAAAAATGTTTATGTCTGAAAAAACAATCAAGTTTAAATAATGTAATTTGACAATGAAACTAGTGGTCTTGAGGCTTGGTTTTAGACATAAGGTATTGTCAACTGTTCATTTGTTTCTCCTAAAAGAGACAGGAAAGCTCTCTGAGCAGGTTTTGGAAGTGATCCCAAGCACTTCCAACACAAACAAAGATGTAAACAAGGATAAAATTCCAGTGCCACATCAGTTTCCACACCAGCGAATATCTGCTTTCGTTTAATGTAAAAGGATGAACTGTAATAAGGGTGAGGTAGACCGGAAGAAGCGGAGACCAGACCCGGATACATCGTGGAATTGGAGGCAGACCCAGCTGGCGTGATGAGCAGGCAACCAGAAGACAGTATCTGGAGGGTAGGGCACAGGCAGCAGCCAGGAAAGCAGCCAGCATGACGCTGGTTCAACACAGAGGATGCAAGTGTTGGAAGCCAGTGGGCAGCTGGAACACAACCTTGGGAAATCCAGGAGCAGACAAAAATTGGGAAATTGTGGCAGGCGTTAAGAAAATGTGTTGCTTGTAGCAAAGCCCCAGCTTCAGTGCTGTCTTCCAGGTCTGGATTCCTCTCCTTAGAAGGCATCGATGAAAACAAGTAGAATTCAGGTCTTTGAGATAATGTACTAGACAAGCTTGCAGGGCAAGGACTTGGGCTCAGGGTGAGAAGACAGGTATCCAAAGGCCAGATGTGGCAAAGGGAGACATAAAAACAAAGCAGGAACTTAATACCTAGAACTGAGACTGAATGTCACATTGATCACGGTTGCCTTATACTGAGGTCCCAGAATGTTAATACAGAACTCTCATTCCCTTCCAATATGGCTGGGATTGATCCAGGAGCCTAGAGATGAGAATCGACTGACAACCAGCCACTGAGTGAAAGGGGGCCAGCAGAATGAGCAGGCCCAGAAGGCAGAGAAGGCAGTTATAGATTACATTTTTCAGCCCTGGACTGGCAAACGCCTTTTAGAAAAATGCTTATTAGCTAAGTTAGCCATTGAAAGAATTCAATGAAATGGATGACCTTTTTGAAAGACTGACTCAGTCTTTGGAGTGGGGGTGGAAGGAGAGAACCCTACAATGCTTTTTTATCTGTAGCTTTCAACATGTTTATGAATGCTGCCACAATGAGCTTTCTATTTTATGGACAGGGAGCCAAGGCACAGAGAGGTTAAATGGTTTGCCCAAGGTAATATACCCTAAATTATAAGAGCAGGACAAAAACTGAGGAATCTAATTTGCTAAGTGTTAGTCCTCTGAGCCCTGCACAAAAGCTATTAACAATGAGACACTTAGCATGTCAAAGTTAGCGGCAGTGACATAGTACCAAACCACCACCTGACTTTTGCTCATCTTTCAGCTAATTCTATTAAAATTATACTTCCTGACTTCATGGGCCCCTTGAGGACTGGGGATGCTCTGCCAGCATGTGCTCCTCTCCTGCCTGAAAGGAACAAAGCTGAGTGTGCAAAACCTTCTAATAACCCCCACGCAAGCCCGCCTCGGAGCAGAGGCAAACAAACCGCAGCTCTGGTCCGTTTATGCAGCAACAATTACATACCTTGGACGTTATCACCCAAGTGTCCCGCCAGCAACCTGAATGTAGCAGGTATCCATGTTTTGTCCCTCAACCCAAACCAGCCCTTCTTCTGATGTGTTTCTCTTCATGAAACCGGTATTTTCCAACTAACTCCAACCTGAAACCTCACATACCCTCCCCCGTGGTCTAGTCTCTCTCCTGCCTCACCCTTCCTTCGCAAGGTCGATCTAACCATCCTGGTGGATACCCTCATCAACTCATACCAAACAGCCTCTCTCACCTCCAATCTCTCTTCAAAATCATTCTACCTTCCACCAACAAATCAACGCCCCTAATCCACTTTTTCTGTGCCCCTCCTTTTCTCAGAAGCTTTCAATTCCCTCCTGGTGCCTCCAGTACTAAAGGGATACTCCTTAGCCAGGCCTTCAAGGTCCCCCACAACAGAATCCCACTATCCTCTCTAACATAGCTCCCACTACTCCCAATCGTAAACCCTTTCAGTATATCCATTTATTTAATTTAATCTACACACCCATCCGTTTATTAATTCCTGCCTCTATGCTTTTACTGAGACCATTTGCCTTGCCTAGAAAAACTTATTCCTCCACCTGCCTACTAAAGTCGGCTGTGACTAACTTCAAATCCATTCATCTATTTTTTGAATAGCCTAAAGCACTCCTTTGTTCCATTCACGCTGAACTGTGTGCTACTGTGTATCCCTCCAACCAAATTGTACATTCCTTGAGGGCAAGGCACTTCTCAGCCTGTCCCACAATGCCTAGCAGAAAGCCGTTATGATCAATTGACAATCCATGTAAGTTGAAAAAATAAAGCATTACAGGGGCCCCTGAGTGACTCAGTTGGTTAAGCGTCAGACTTCAGCTTAGGTCATGATCTTGTGGTTCGTGAGTTCGAGCCCCACATCAATCAGGCTCTGTGCTGACACCTCAGAGCCTGGAGCCTACTCCCAATTTTGGGTCTCCCTCTCTCTCTGACCCTCCCCCACTTGCACTCTGTCTCTCTCTCTGTCAAAAATAAATAAAGATTAAAAAAAATTTTTTTAAAGAAAAAAATAAAGCATTACAGAAGGCAATGACTTTTCAGTTAAAGATTTCACCTGTCTTAGGTTTCACCTGGTAACTCTTCAACATTCAAAGGCATTATCACCAGCTTAGAAAAACTATGGAATGAAGGTTAGGATAATTTGGAAGAGAAAGGAAGTGCCTTAGAATCCTTCCCTGAATCTCTTTTTAGTTATATGCTACATACCATTTTATATCATATCAGGAAAATAAATGTCAAAGCAGGGGAGGTCAATTTCCCAAATCCTACATTATATAATTATAAAACACCAATCAATATCTGGGTACAGAGCTAAATAAGTAAAGCACCTCATCCTTCTTGGAAATCTCAATCTACTGTGTTTTTTTTTTAAACTTTCTAAAAAATTTTTATTTATTCATTTATTTAAGTAACCTTTACACCCAACATGGTGCTCGAACCCACGACCCTGAGATCAAGAGTTGCATGATCTTCCAGCTGAACCAGCCAGGTGCCCCGCTACTGGGTTTTTTTAAATATCAACTCCATGTGAGGAGGTTTTGTGTCATCTTGAGGGGATCTTCTGATAGATCTCAAAAAATCCCAATCCACTATTCTTTTTTTTTTTTTAATTTTTTTTTTCAACGTTTATTTATTTTTGGGATAGAGAGAGACAGAGCATGAACGGGGGAGGGGCAGAGAGAGAGGGAGACACAGAATCGGATGCAGGCTCCAGGCTCTGAGCCATCAGCCCAGAGCCCGACGCGGGGCTCGAACTCACGGACCGCGAGATCGTGACCTGGCTGAAGTCGGACGCTTAACCGACTGCGCCACCCAGGCGCCCCCCAATCCACTATTCTTAAGCTCACACACAACACTTTTAGGGCAGGGCAATGAAAGGAAAGGGGAAGTGTGTAAGATATCGTAAAACTCCCCAGATGCTGGTAATCCCTGAATTAGAAACAATATGCACATGCATTAATCCCATCTTTTCACATTTAAGGATTCTTCTATCTCAACGGATGTCTGATGTGTTTGTTCCATATTAAAGGTCTTGCTCACCTTTCTGTTTCAGCCACAGTAGCATAATGCTGGCGGGACCTGTTGGACCAAGTGATCTCGCCGGGTGATTCCCTGAAGAGCTCACCTGATCGGTAGCCGTCAGTGTCATCTAGAACACCTGCCTGTCGTTCCGCAGCAAATGAGAGTTGTCACCTCTGGAGGCTGGATGTCTGGCTCTTCAGGCAAGAACATTCCTTGGTGGGAAGTGGTGGCCAGTAGTGGAAATATTATGGGGTGTGCGATCAACCTGTGTTTCAATTCAGAGTCATCTACTTTCTAAGTCTGTCCTAGCCCCAAATCAAGAAATCCAAGCAGAATTGAAGAATTCTGGGAAATTCAGTGTGGCGGACTCATTGCATTTAGTTTCGATAGTTTTTTATTTATTTTTAGTTTTCCGTTATTATTTTTTTAAGTAGGCTCCATGCCCATTGTGGGGCTTGAACTCACGACTCTACCGACTGAGCCGGCCAGACGCCTCTCAATTACTTTTTCTAACAGCAAAAATAAACAACGATGTAATAAAAAGATCTGTCCCTTGGAGATTTTCCATAGCTTTCTTTCTTTCTTTTTTTTTTTTTAATTTTTTTTTTCAACGTTTATTTACTTTTGGGACAGAGAGAGACAGAGCATGAACGGGCGAGGGGCAGAGAGAGAGAAGGAGACACAGAATCGGAAACAGGCTCCAGGCTCCGAGCCATCAGCCCAGAGACCGACGCGGGGCTCGAACTCATGGACCGCGAGATCGTGACCTGGCTGAAGTCGGACGCTCAACCGACTGCGCCACCCAGGCGCCCCTCCATAGCTTTCTTTATGGAAACCTCGACAGCACATAGGAATGTATTTCTTATGAATTTTGTTTGTTCTTTTGGCTTTGTTTTTGGTTTTGGGTTTTATTTTTGTTTTTGCTTTGCCTATTGTCACTGGGATTCAGCAGCTGTTAATATACATCACCATTTTCTAATTATGCACAAATAGTGTATTTTGTATATATGTCCCAGGGAATGATATCTTCAGGATGAAATCTCCCAATTAAATCAGTAGAGATCATGATGCAAACTAAAAGCTCCTAGTCCATCCAGTTTTCTCTTTCTCTCAGTATTTCCATTGTTTAAACTCATTTTGCTCTCACGTCCTGTGACAAGTGTTTTTCAACATGTAACCCATGAATCCCACACCCCCAAATCACAATCTATTAAGAACATTCCAAATTCTAGTACATCTCTACGCAGGGTATCGAAAAACTCCTCCAGTGTTGGCAATCCCTGAAGCAGAGAATTAATATGAGCACCTATTGTTTTCCATCTTTTGCTATCAAAAGATAGAATTCCAAGCAGTCAATAGAACATTGAAGGAGCTTTTAACAACTGATATGGGTTGATCTTTAAGATATACGGTTAAGTGAAAAAAAGAAGTGTAGGACAGTGTGTATAACATGCTGTTGTTTGCATAAAGGGAAAAAAAAGCATATTTTATATGGGATTGTGTATTGAATGTCCCTAACAGAACATCTGAGACAATGGCAGCAGGAGTTGCCACAGGGGTGAGAGAAAGACTTACTTTTCATTGCATGTCTTTTGTACTTTATGAATTTCGTGTCACGTGCACGTTACTCATTTTTAAAAAACAATAAGTTGGAAAATAATGCAGATCCTTAGGTTCCACTTACGTCTCACTAACTTGAAATCTCTAACACGCGCCCCAGAGATCTGCATGTTAAGGGCCCTATCCTGCAAACCCGTATTGAGAACCACTGTCCCCAACCGTTCTTTTTTTTTTTTTTTTTTTCCTTTCAGTCCTTCCTTCGTTTCTTTTTCCTGACCCCCCTCCCACCACCACCACCGCCTCTCCTGCCCTCAGTTCCTCATCTCGTGTAGGGGTTTGCAATGCAATCATTCCAAGGCCGGTGCTTTTTTCACTCCTTTCCCTCCCACTCTTACCATCCACCACACCACAACCCAGGACGATCTGCCCTTCAGCACACAGGCTAACCTCCCAGGTTCTAACCTCAGCTGCCACCTGGATTCTTCCTGACAGTTCTTTGGTTTCCAGTTATTAGCTGTTTCACCCCTCGTAATGACTTTTAAAAGCTTGCCAAACCTGTTGGGATGAAAACATCCCAAGGTGTTGTATGGAAACCAATTTGACAATAGATTTCATATATTTAAAAAAAATAAAAATTAAATTAAATTAAAAAAAAAAAAAAAAAGCTTGCCGATGTTCTCAAGACATCTACACCCCTCTCGCTCCCGTAGGCACAAAGAAAATAGAGGATATCAGACTGGCATCTCTCAATTTCCGGCCCTCCTACTTCTATATTTATCTACACATGCATCCATCTTCCCTTCCCTCTTTTTTTTTCCTTCTCTGAGTGGAACAGGAGTCGTTCTGCCTAAGGAACTCGCTCCACCTGGCTCTCTGGATGCCCCTCCCGCAATCTCTGAACCATACTCAACCTGTTAACCTTGACTCCTTGGGCACCAAAAAGCATTCTCATTCTACTGATTCTTTCCTTCAGCCTACCAACAGGCACTGTCCTCCAAAAACCTTCTGCTTGCTCCAGCGTCCACCCTCCTTCTCCTCTGCTTCCCAGCCACGTTTCTTAAGACTGGAAGGATGCTCCTCACCTGCCTTGAACTTAACTCTGGTCACTGCTCTTGCCCCAAGTCACCAGTGATTTCCTGGTTGCCAAGTCCAGCAGACACTTTTTGGTCCCTGTCTTATTTATTTATTTATTTATTTATTTTTTCAACGTTTATTTATTTTTGGGACAGAGAGAGACAGAGCATGAACGGGGGAGGGGCAGAGAGAGAGGGAGACACAGAATCGGAAACAGGCTCCAGGCTCCGAGCCATCAGCCCAGAGCCTGACGCGGGGCTCGAACTCACGGACCGCGAGATCATGACCTGGCTGAAGTCGGACGCTTAACCGACTGCGCCACCCAGGCGCCCCTGGTCCCTGTCTTATCTAACCTTTTTGCTCCTGGGTCATTGCACTCTCTTCCTGGTTTCCTGTCACCTCCCTCCCTGATTATCCTAGACTCGGTCTCCTCTATGGAGTCCTCCTTGCATTCCTCAAAGGTTGTCAGTGGAGTAAGAAGGGGAAAAAATGTCCTATTACCCACTTCCAGGGGATGCTAAAGCCTCCCACCCTGAGTCCTGTAGTGACCTCAGCCTGTGGAAAGTACCAGAAAGTGAAAACCGAGTCCATATGAGGGGCAATTAGAAACACATCACCTCCAAATTATTGGTGCAAATTAGTGTCTCGGGAGCAGAACAGTAAGGTCTGCTGTAAGTATTCCAGCTGTGATCTATATTTGCTTTTGGGGTTTCATTTTAAATCCTTCACTCCTAATAGCCTCAGGCTACTAGGAGTTCTTAAACTTCTAATCTCTAATTTATGAAGAGCTTTTTATAAGCAATTTATTTATTTAGCCTTCAGGCTTGTACTTTGAAAACCTGACCTTAACTTATTGGGATTTGCTTGGCCCAGCCTCTCTACCAATCTGCTTCCAAGTGGCCTTTTTGGCTGGTATTTAGTTTTTCATCATAAAAAAAATTTTTTTTTTTTACTTTTTTTTATCAGAGGAAATATAGAAAAGGGAGCTAAAACTCACCCAGTAGGCCCCCTACCCAGTCACAACCACAGAAAATGTTGGAATCTTTTTCTGTCTCTCCACTTCATCCCCCTGGCTACTTCAGTACCATATTCTACTCGGAGTTCAGAGCCTGATTGGGAAAGTTTCTATGTCAACACATGCCATGTGCCTTGGCAGTTTGCTAAGTCTGAGAAACTTCAGGAGGTATTTTTTCCTTCTGACTTACCCATGTGTTTCATAGATTCTTGGAAATACTCCTCTGTGACATGGGTATTAGCCTACAGCTTCAAGTAACAGAAAATTGGATTCAAACTCACATAAACGATGAGGAAAAGTGTTGCTTCATACCGCTGCAAGCCCAGGAGGTAGGGCGGCTTCAAGGGCAGTTTAATGTAGTGGCTCTGGATCTGTTTCTCTGCAGTCTCCTGACATGACCTCCTCAATGGGTTGGCTTTCACCTAAAGCTGCTCCCTACATGGAGGCAAAATGGCTGTGGCGGTGACTGGTTCCACCTAGAAATGCCATCAATTGAGGCGCAGTTCACCTAAGAGCAAGGGCATGTCTTTCCCAGGAGCCTCTGGCATTCTTGAGTCAAGCCTTGTTCTCAGGGCAGTGATATACACTGACTTTGGCCATGGTTCCTGAACCAGTTACTGGCCATGGGAAAGGACTTGCCCTTAGACCAGCCAGTCCCAGATGTAGACTGAGACACAGGGGGTATGTTGGGAGTGGTAGATGCCTAAATAAAACTGGATTATGTTAAGAATCAGGGAGAAGGCTGGGGTGCCTGGGTGGCTCAGTCAGTTAAGTGTCCAACTTCAGCTCAGGTCATGATCTCACGGTTCATGGGTTCAAGACCCTTGTCGGGCTCTGTGCTGACATCTCAGAGCCTGGAGCCTGCGTGGGATTCTGTGTCTCCCTCTCTCCCTGCCCCTCCCCTGCTCGCACTCTTGTCTCTCTCTCTCTCTTAAAAATAAACACACGTTAAAAAAATTTTTTTTTTAAATCAGGGATAAGGAATACGGATGGAACAGGTAGACAATCACACATGGGTTTAGAAACTTGCCCATTTAATCATTTAATTTATGAATCAAATTAATTGTGTTTAATTAATTACCATCAGCAAATTTTGGCCTATTATTACTTTGTATTTCATTTTTGAAGTTTTAATAGGTGATACCTTCACATAGTTCAATAGGTAGGAAATATCAAACACCAAACAAAAAGTACATACAGTGAAACATCCTTTCTATTACTGACCCCGGATCCTCTGTCTCCCCCTCCCTGTGTGCTCCCCCACCCCCACCACTCTTGCATGCTCTCTCTGTCTCATAAATAAACATTTAAAAAGTTTCATTTAAAAATTAAATAAAAGTGGAGCTGATGCCAAATTGCTCTACCTACTGTTGTGCCAATTTATACCCTCACAAGCACAGTATGAAAGTGCCCGTTTCAGAACATCCTTATCCACAGGGCATGTTATCAGATTTCAGGGATCTATGCTAACCTGATGAATGAAAATTGTCATCTCAGTATGATTTTAATTTAAATTAATTTCTTCTAGGGGCGCCTGGGTGGCGCAGTTGGTTAAGCGTCCGACTTCAGCCAGGTCACGATCTCGCGGTCCGTGAGTTCGAGCCCCGCGTCAGGCTCTGGGCTGATGGCTCAGAGCCTGGAGCCTGTTTCCGATTCTGTGTCTCCCTCTCTCTCTGCCCCTCCCCCATTCATGCTCTGTCTCTCTCTGTCCCAAAAATAAATAAACGTTGAAAAAAAATTAAAAAAAAAATAAATAAAAAATAAATTAATTTCTTCTATTGTGAGTGATGCCGAGCCACTTCTGTGTGCCTAGGATCCATTTCTTCCTCTTCCAGCCAGTTCACATGCTTTGCCTATGTTTGTATTACGCCATTAGTCTTTCGCTTTCTGATTTGCGGGAGCTCATACGTTAAGGGAAATTAGTCTTTGGTCTGTAATACAGCTGCAAATGTTTCCATCCAATTTGTCATTTGCCTTTTGACTTTGCTTTTGGTTTTTTTCCTTGCAGCAAACGTTAATGTTATGGGATTGAACATACCAATCTTTTCTTCCACGGTTTGGAGTTTCATGTCGTAATTAAAAAGGCCTTCCCCTATTCCGAGGTGAAAAACTCTGTTTTAGTTTCTTCTAAGAGAGAAGATGGCTTCATCTTTATACATTTAAATATTACGTGCACTTGGAATTTATCCTGGAATAATCCAACTTTTTTTCCCCATTTGATTGACTTTAATTTTATGCGGTTACATGATAATGTCTCTTCTTGCTTTATGACACTGAAAGTATTGCCAATATTCTCTGTAAATGTTTTAAAACATCTCAGTTTTCATTGACTCTAATTAGTAAAACAATAACTCAGAGGGTTTCTGTAACTTACCCTAGGCCATGATATGGGTTGGAGGTTGGGGAGACAATGGGGTAAAAAGGTCTTGAAATCATACAAGGAATAATGCTTGTGGCATATTCATCCAGATGGCTATTTGCAAATGTCCTTGCTCAGGACATGAACTCACAGGATAAACAATTGAAAACAACAAAGTATAGCTTAAGTGATTTCAGTCACTTAAACCTGACACGTTTAATGTTCTCCTCATTAATTTAGGTTCTTTGTAGACGTGGCATGATTAACCTCCTGTAGAATTAGGCCAGGTAGCTTGCTCCTGGGTGCATTATAAGATGCTGCTGAGCCCCCAGAGTCTTAATCAAGAGGCAGAACACGGGGTATGAAACCCCTTCCCAGGCTACCCAAGGACAGGGGAGCTCAGCAGGAAAGACAGAATGGAGACACATCTTTGTTTCTTAAGCTATGGATTTTAGCAGTGGGGTTGGCCAAACCCCGATACCCAGGGACACTTACTCAACTCCCTTCTACTTCAAGGAGGATGAAATATGCATTGTGATTCTCTGGTGGAATAAAAACTTAACATCTATCCACAGCAACAGAATGTCATGGTCACTGCTGAGTAAAACTCCTTTGGCAAATCCAGACAGACTTCTGCTGTAGCACTGTCACATCGCATTATAGTTATTTGTTTCTGTCTCTATCTTTCCCAGGAGACCGGGAGGTTTTTTTTAAGGGCAGAAATTTTTGGTCTCCTTCGAATCCCTATAGCTTGGTACACTCATCCCTCTCTATAGGAATGTGTTTATTGCATGCTTTCGCTGCTTATATATCCCACACTTCAATACTTGCCATTCGCCCAACAGCTACGTGTCAGCCATTGAGCTAAAGAACTCCCGGTGCATTGCCTTTTTCTTTTTCTTTTTTTTTTTCTTTTTTTTTTTTTAACGTTTATTTAGTTTTGAGACAGAGAGAGACAGAGCGTGAATGGGGGAGGGTCAGAGAGAGAGGGAGACACAGAATCGGAAACAAGCCCCAGGCTCCGAGCTGTCAGCACAGAGCCCGATGCGAGGCTCGAACTCACGGACCGCGAGATCATGACCTGAGCTGAACTCGGATCCCTAACCGATTGAGCCACCCAGGCGCCCCTGCATTGCCTTTTTCAATGCACACAACGGTGCTATGAGGTGGGTACTATTATGTTCCCCCTTGTAATAGTGAGGAAACAAGAGACAAAGAGGTTAAGTAACTTGCCCAAGGTCACACGGATAAACGTTGGTGGAGCCATGATTCAGATCCCAGATGGTCTAACTCCATTAAATCTAATGGCCTATTACCACTAAATCTAATTTTTTAACTTTTATTTTTAAGTAACCTCTACACCCGACATGGGGCTCAAACTCACAACCCTGAGATCAAAAGTCACGTGTTCTACAGCTGATTGCCACACGGTAGAATAGAACTTCTAATTTATTGGGAAGGATGTGGGAAGGGGATTCAAAGAGACTGGGTTCATTTCTGGATTGCAACTCACTGACGGTTGCTTAAGAAAGTGCATCTGTTTCCTCATCTGTGGAATACACGATAAAATGACCCCTTTATCTCGGGCTTGCTGGGGGGATTAAATGAGGTTTAAAACAATCTGCTGTAAATTGCTAAACAAGTGTCAGTCGCCATCCACTCCCTGCACAGTAGCCCTGTAGGCGTCCAGCTTCTTTCCTGCTGCAAGTCAGGAAAAGCTTCCTCCGTCTTGTAGCACGTACATGACTTTCTGATGGTGAAAAAGTAATTTCTCTACTTTGGGGTGAGTTGAAATCCTTTTCCAACCCAAATGTCAGGTCTGCTTAAGCAGCTGCTAAAGGAAAAGGATTATCCCAGCTCCTGCTTGTGGCTGCTCCCACAGAGTCAAACCTCAGCTCTGAGCCAAGACTCTGACACCAGCTCCTTTCCCAGCATCATAGGCCAGTATCCTGAGATCTGACATTAGCCATCAGGAATGTCTTAAGTGGTAGCTGACTGGGAAAGGCAACTGCCAGTGCTAAGGAAATACGTTAAAACTCATTTTTTTTTTTACAGTAAAAGTCACAAAGATAGACAAAGATGCTGAGTTGACTCATACCCCTCAATACAGAGTAGTCATCTTGATGGTGATACTCATCCTGACGATGTTGAACAGGTGGCCTACTCTGTCAGCCACGGGATCCAGAGCTTCTGGATCACAGTGTGTATCATTATGTCATCTGTGAGGGGGAAAGTGGATGGAGGCTCCAAGATCCCAAGGGTTTTAGTTAATAGGAAAATTTGATTCTGCTGTAGTCACTAAACTAATAGAAGGGAAATAAGGAGTCAGAGTGATAAGGGTGGGGAGCATAGACAGGAAGCATGTAGGAAAATGCCCTATAGGCTTGTGAATGGCACTAGTACAAGTCAAGGCTGAATTAGCTTGGAGTCTGAAACAGACTCTTAGTCCCACACACAGAACCTGGGAGCTCCCTCCCCAGCCATTCTGATCACATTCTCCTCTTGTCAAGCAAACTCCACTTCCTTTCTCTATGTTCTACTTTCTAGCTGTTCCCCTAGTGGCTTCCCTTACAGGAATGAGGGGCTTAACTATTCCTGCCTGGGTTGGAGCAGGATGGGGAAGGTATCTCAGGAGAGTTCTTAACTTCTTTTGTCCACCCTCATGAGCATCTAGCCCCCAATGCCCAGAACCTGTTCTTCCTTGCTTGGAAAAAATTCAAGCCAGCCCCCAAAGCTCACCTCTCCCATGAATCTGTCCTTGACTTTTCCCTTTTCATAATACCTACAACTAGTACACAACAGAGTTAATGGGCATACAGACATATTCTTCTCTGTCTGATGTGTGCTGACCTTTTGTTCCCAAATAGATTATAAACTCCTTGAGGACAGAACCACATCTTACACTTCTTGAAATCACGGGCCTGATTCTAGGATTTGGCAGTTAGTACAGTTGGGAACATCTGAGGTGCTCGAGTGTCTCTAGTCTGGGGAATTTAAGGAGCCCAAGGCTGGTTTCTTAAGAGAATAGCATCAGATCAGCCTTGTGTTGGGCCTATACCAGACTTTCCCCTGATTCTAGTAGCTGGTCACCTGCCTGGAGATTAAGTCCCTTTTCTGGGACCCTTGCTGTATCCCATTTGTTCTAGACTGGGTGCGTACTCTTCTTTGTCAATCCCCCCAAGAACCCAAATCCCACCACCATGCTTTCTAAGGCACAGTCCCTCCTACCCACTACCCAGGGCAGCTAACTGGGGTTTCAGACTGCCCAGACCTCTCTACCATGTGGGCTGTGCCCCACCCACCTGTGGCTCCTCTCTCACCCTCCCTGGCACTAACCAGCTAGCCCGTCTCTCCATCTGACTCTTTCTGCCAAGACTTCTGGAAATGCCTGCCTTGCTCCAAGGTTTCTGGCTGGTCTCTGAGTCCTTTCCACTCTGCCATCAACTGAGCCACCATTCCAAGACTTTAAAAAAATATTCACCTCGAAGTTGGAGACAAACACACACACACACACACACACACACACACACACACACACACACAC